>NW_009194704.1:6588-9104 GCF_000690835.1 Fulmarus glacialis | reverse complement strand
TTTCCGCTCTGGATGTGGTGCATCAGTACAGCATGCCTGCAGCGTGCTGAGGAAGGGCTGCTTTTGTTTTTGTACTGCAGTTGGAGGCTGATAGAGCTGCTCCTCTGTAACCAGATTTGCCTCTCCCCGAGGGTGAAAGCAGTACTCGTGTATACTGATGGGGAGTGATGGGGTACCCTGACTGGACCAGCTTTGGGGAGCACCTTCTCAATGCCTCAAAAAGGGAGTTCTGCATCTGCAACAAAAAGGATTCAGTTTTTCTCATGCCCTTTGACTCTCACAAGGAAGAAAGGTGCAAGTTGATGGGATTTTAAGACTCATCTTTTCAACTATTTTCTCTTCTACACTGCACTTCCCCCCACGCCAAGTGTACCGCTGCTGCCGCCGGATATAGGCAAGAGGGAATCGGGCAGAGTTTAGTCTCCATACGTCAGTGCTGCTTGCAAACTGGGTTACAGGTAGGGTGGTTTCATGTGAGCGGGAGGGTGGCTATTTTTGCTAGTTCCAATTTAGCTTTTCGTTTAGAAACGTACCTATGAGACGGGAACAATTCCAGAACTTGTCTGGTTATTACAGAGCTGTGCCAAGGACGCAAAGATTATCAAAGCTTTAGAACAAAACAATGGAGCTGTTGGGGAGCGGTAAGGCCGCTTACTGTCACCTTGAATAAAGATGCAAAATTTCTCTTTGCTGGTTCACTTGAGAAAGCTTGGCACTGAATGCTTACTGCAGGTGTGGTCTTTTTGGTCTGTGCTGTTACTGTTCATCTAGAAGACTCTTTATGAAGAAAACTGCATTAGGTGGGGGAAAAGAAAAGAGTGGACATGATCAAACACGGAAGAATTACTTTCCTTTGATCATTTTACCGCCCACCTCTTCGTGATCAGGAGTTCAAGCAACCTATTTGTGTGCAGGAGCACCTGGTAGCCAGCCTGCTGAGAAAATGGTGGATTTACGTCTTGGCTTGTGGTCAAAAGCAGGTGAGGTGCTTGGAGGTTAGCAGGCACCAGTAATGGTTGGGGGACTCACGGATCAAGCTCGTAAATCCAGGGAAAGCAGCCTGCCAGCTCTGGGACGTGGCTCTGCCTATTCCTGCCTGCAGCTGTGCAAGTTCATCTCAAATAATAACGCAGTCGATAAGTGGCTCTGTGTCTCTTTACTCCACGGGAACTGAGGTAGTTTTGGGATCAGAAGTGGCAGGAATGTGACCAAGATGCACTGAGGCTGGCTTGAGGAGAGTTTCAAGCCTCTGAGAGACCTTCAGATACCTGCTCATGAGCAGCAGGCCCGCTACTGGCCTGGGCCTTGTTGAACACAATGGCTTTGCGCTGGCTCTCAGTGGACGTAGCAGTTCTGGGTTGATAACCTCTCTGTAAGCGACTGGGAGTGCTCGTGGTCTAATTTTTCCAGATTTAGGGAAGCCTGCACAAGAGCTTAGTGCTCTGCCGGAGGAGATGCTGCCTTTGCAGCTCAGCTGAGGTCTAGGATTGTGTGAGCAGTTAGATCTGATTTGGTGCAAGATTCGGATGACAGTTTAAACTGGTTTTCATGGCATTTAATGAGTTTCAGATATATGACCAGTACATAGGAGATTTCTATGGCTACAAAACCGCGTCACCATTGGCCTTACTATTCTGCAGTGTGACAGATTTATTTGAAAAATCAAGGGAGAGCGGTTGCTGCTTTGCATCCAAAGTAGCGTGAGGTCATGCATCGAACGCTTTGCAACTTGTTGACCTGGGAACAAGCAAAACAAGTGGCCACAGGAGCCTGAAGCCTTAAAAGTCAGTGGGAGAGGTGCTGTCATCTCTGTGAGATGGCTGCAACCCTTGCAGGCAGAATTTGGCTCTTGATGCTTAAAAGGCCTTGTTTGCATTTATCTTAGATGTCCTTGTTCCTCTTCCAGCCTTGCAGCCGCCTTTCCCAGCTTGTTTCCTTTCCTTTCCTTACTCCTGCCAGGTGTCTGCACGTTCCTAGACAGAGGGGAGCACCTCGTATTGCTACATTTCATGTATGTGTGT
This sequence comes from Fulmarus glacialis, assembly GCF_000690835.1. Taxonomy (NCBI): domain Eukaryota; kingdom Metazoa; phylum Chordata; class Aves; order Procellariiformes; family Procellariidae; genus Fulmarus; species Fulmarus glacialis. The sequence continues at coordinate 7,083 of NW_009194704.1, read as the reverse complement.
CTCTTTTAGCTATCAGCAACGCTTTTTATCCTTTGCATGGGGTGGGACAGGGGTAGATATATTCCTGCGTGTGTATTCTCTCTTAAATCCAGTTCTGGTTATGACCAAGGCTTAAAGCAAAAAGGAGCCTCCTCCTTAAAAGCCAGTGTAGCTCAGTTTGGTAGGACTGGTAGATGTTAATGGCATGTGCTGCTTTGTCAGTCAAGTTGAGAGGGAGCAACCTGTGCTGTTGAAGAGGGAAGTGGCAATTTCTAATCGTTCTCAGTGGCAGCTGGGACTCACCCTCCTGACATGCTGTCTGTCCCCTGCTGCCCAGACCAGCAGCAGTGGCTGTAGCTAAAGGAAACAATAGCGTAAAGTAGATGGCAGATTGTGTTTGCTCCAGGAGCTGGAGCGAGTAGCACTTTTCTAGGGGTGAGAAAATGTATTTGCTTTTTTGCTATCGTGGAAAAACGTGCCTTGGCACCTGGGTTGAGCTGCTGGATGCTCGTGGCA
>NW_009194704.1:4044-6522 GCF_000690835.1 Fulmarus glacialis | reverse complement strand
GTAGGGATGGTTGGGAACCTGAAAACAGCTGTGCTAAACAACGTGAGCCAAGGGAAAAAGCTGAGAGTAAATAGCCTGTGCTTATGAGAACAGTTCCCCTGCTGATCCACCTGGTCCTGCTGCATACTGCAAAGTCATTGCTTGTCAGGGCAGTGCCCTCGCACGGGGGGGCTCCTGCCATTTGCTCTTTTTTTCTTTTTTTTTTTTCCTAGTAAGGAGACAGCTGTTCCTATGTGGGTCAATGTGGGTTCTGGTAGAGAGCTCCACTGTGCCACGGCAAATGGCAGACCTTTCGCCTGAGCAGGGAGGGCTGTAGCAGATCACGCTGGCAGTCTGGTCCCATCTCCAACCTGCCACTGGACTGTGCAGTGGGGGAGGCGGGAACCTTGGCAGCAGTGGCTAGCTAGGCTCCTAAAGAGCATCTATGCCTGCTTGAAGTGGCTGGGTTACACCCTGAGGGGACCTGTGGATTTTCACATTGAGATTTTGAAATAATATCTTGTCTTCTCCTGTCCTGCATCTTTCTATTTTTGCATAGGAATGGTATAAAACTTCAGGAAAATACACACCACCGTGGGCTTTAGACCAGAGATTGTTGGCCTTTTCAGCATGCCCGCTGGTTCCCCTTGCATGGCTCTTCCCACACCACTGTGATGCCTCTGACAGCAGAAAGTCCAAGCCGGTAAACCTCTCTACACCCACCCGACCCCATCCAGAGCTGCCTGGGGATCTGCTGTTCCGACGCAGGTGCACCCAGGCTGGCGCTGCAGGGAGCTAGAGCGAGTTCAGCAAATCTGGCCACATGCTGTACCTCTTACCCAGGGTCTGTGGTTTCAACAACAAATTCTCTCCAAGGGATCAAAAACATAGCTGTGGCCACAACATGGTCCCAAGCCTTCCAAGGAATGACAAGGTGTGTTACCATAGTGCAAGCCATGCAGATTTTAGGTGATCTTTGGAAATGCTCTTTAGAAGCAATTCTCTTTGCCCTGGATATTTTCAGTAATTCTTCCTCATGTCTTTCTGCTGTAGGTTGTTGCTTGACTTAAATGCCCCTTCCTTGGTTTTCAGGGTCCCAACGTAATGGCGAGTAGTTTACTTACACTTTGATGTGCTAATGAAGAAGGTAAAAATGAAAAACAAGCTTCATATCAATGTTCAACCCCAAAATTATCAGCAAGATGATTCTGATACTGATTTTAGTGCAGATGCTCTGGCTGTACCAAGTCTTTTTTTCGCCATGACCTGGGAAGGCAGCGTAGGAGTTTTGGTTTCTATAACAGCTGATTGCTCCTCTTTTTACCTTGGGCAGTAATAGATTTTTTTCAAGCTCATGCTCTCTTTCTGTTTGCAGTAGGTCATCTCTCATATCTTCATTCTGCTGTGGCATTTACCATTCAGTTCAGGGACACTGGGATGCAGTGTAACAATTCACTCGCACATTAGTAGCGATCAATGACATTAAAAGAAAAAGAAAAAAGCCTCCTTTCTTTGTGCCTGTGTGCTGTATAAAAGGATGTGTATTAAAGTGCAGAAGGCTAGTGATCTAGGTGTGGGAAGACAAGGAGGTGCACATGAGCTGTACGAGATGCTCCCTCTTTCTGTGGATGTACATCCATACTGAAACTCAAGCAGCCCCCTGGGTTTAAAAACCAGCTTCCTCACCCGCCAGCTGTGCGTGAACCTGCTGAAGGTACCGTTTTCGCACAAGTCCCAACCTTAGTGGCTTTGCAGCTTTGCCACGAGGGATGCCAGTCTCCCAGGGTGCCAGATGTTACACACATCAGCAAGGGCGAGAGAGGGTTTGGGAGGGGGGTGCGGTAGGTATCTTGTTACTCTACCTCCAACCAAGAACCAAAGCACCTAGTTCCACCTCCCTCCATGCAGTAAGCATGGGAGATGCCAGCACGGTTACTTCGTTTTATGTTGGTTGCTGTGATGGTACCCTGAGCACTGCAAAACCAAACAACTGGAACAAATCTCATAGCAGGGCTTGGCTCAGGCAGCTCTGCGCTTCTCCGGTCTGGCATGAAAGCCTGAGCCTGCGTGGGGGGCTGCAGCAGCAGGGAGCAGCTGCCCAGGGTAACTCCAGTAGCGCTGACTCCATGGCGTTGCCTTCTTTGGTCCAATTCGGGGGCACCCTAGTCGCTGTAGGAGCCTTGCTCCCCAGCACAGGTTCTCCTTTCTCTGCAAGGACTCTTGAAGATGCTATTTCAGTGATCCTTTGGCCACTGACATTTTTTTCTAGTTATTACCTTTAATTTAAATGGCGTTATCTGAGACCAAAACCACCTGTTTGAGGTTTCCCCAGAAAATTAGTAGCACTTATTAAGCAGGCTGTGGACTGCTGGCATTATGAAAGACTTGCATGGCTAAGTAGCTCGCTCAAGATATTTGGTCTTCTGAGGGGGAAGTGTGGCCTCTCAAGACGCTGCCGATGCTGCAGGTGCTGGGCAGATGCTGCTCTGCACCTCCCAC
>NW_009194704.1:0-3996 GCF_000690835.1 Fulmarus glacialis | reverse complement strand
GCAGCAGCTAGGGCAGAGCTAAACTGGCTCTAGCAGACTGGAGTCTCATTCCTAGACTTCTGGCATCTTCATACATTTTCACTTACAGTCGCATTTTAATGGCTTTCCCCCCCCCCCCCCCCCCGGGAAGGAAATTAATTTGCAAAAAGGAAATCTCGCAGAAACCCCTCTTTCTGTGTGGCAGGGGCTGGATTTCAAGCGCAGTATATTACAGCGCAACATTGGTTATGAGAAAACCGCAGTGCTGTATATCTTTCTGCTGTAGAGAGACGCAGGATTAGCTCTCTGTAATCTCTCTTGTAAGAGGTGTCCTCATCCAGTGTGAATCGGAGGAGCTGCATGAAATAAATGTGTTTTTTTTTTTCCTGAGATTAGACTGGCTGTTGATTTGGCCCATGAATCCATGCTAATGCTACTGTGTTCTTAGTAGTTCTCAGTGGTTTAATCTCTCTCTCTTGAGCGTAGTTTGTCTGTAGACAGAAGTGTAATTTTCTTACAGGAAAACTTTGGAAGCTGATGAACACCTTACCTATTAGTATTGCAAAGTTTACTTTTACTGATTTTTTTTTTTAAGGGATTCCAGCCATACAGTGAGAAATGGCTTCAGTCAGTGACTAGGTGCTCATTTATTCTGTGCACATACGAGAAAATAAAACCATCCAAGACTTTGCTCCACCTCCCGCGCATCCTGAGGAATGCACTTCTGTGACCTTTCTTTTCCTGTTTCCCCTGTCAAAGGAAATCAGGTAAGGCGTCAGACTGCTTGAAGGCGTTTTATGTGAACAAGAGATTTTGGGAGAGTACAGTAACCAGTGCAGTAATCTGACATTTGCAGGTAATGCCTAAAAATTGTCTCTTTGGCCCTTCCAGGAGGAGGAGGTGGCATGTGAGGGATGCCTGGTACAAACTCCAGAGCTGCTGCGCCCGCCCCCGGGAGCTGCGGGCATGGCATCTGGACCAGTATCCCTTTAGGGCGGCTCTGAAGCTTCAGAGTGGAAAAGAAGAAAGAAGGAAAGCAGTAATTAAATGGACATATGAAGCATGCACAGCCATGGGCCTTTTGACTTCTTAACAAAAATCTCATTGTAATTTACTGTAAAAGCTGCAATACGACCAAACAGGGCAGAGAGCAGGAGGGAGCTCCTGGTACAGCACTCGCAGGGAGATGTGCATGGAGAGCAGGTCTCTCAGCAGCTCCTGATGAGGCAACACCAGTGGGGAGAACCTGAAACCATCTATCTTAATTAAATTACATATTGACCTCCTATGGGAATATAACAAATTCCACTGCTTCAGAGTTGTAAGCCAGAAGCGAACACCACAGCAGTGGCTCTGAGAAACGTACGGATGATCCGTTGCCCGTCCCTTGCTGCTCTTCCCAGAGTCAGAGAAGGTGGCATGTTGTGGCAGTCACGTAACTGAATGCCTGGTTACGTGGAAATGAATCACTCTCGTGTCCTAGGGCTGCGGCGCTTCATTTAGACGTGTTGTGCAAGTGGGACAGACCAGCTGCACACAGTGCACGATGCAGAGAAACCCACTCCTTTTGCATTTGTTTCCCCAGGCTTGCAGGAGCTGGATTTCCCCCATCTACCACCTGTGATGAGCTGCGTTGCTGGTGTGGGATGGTGGGCATGGTTTTCTTCTGCCCAGGCTCTGCTCCTCCCGCTGCAGCAGAGCTCACCGGCCAAGGGGTTTTGCCAACGCTGGCCACGTTTTCTGCTGACCAGTTTCACAGCTTTCCAGCTTGGCTTCATCTGCTGGCACAGGGTTGCTGTGCTGGGGCTGAGCTGCCTGGAGGAAAGTGAGGTTTTAGCTGCCAGTCCAGCTCGGGTCCCTAGGCTCAGTGCAGCTGGGGCCGGAGCCGGGGAAGGCACCTCCTCACACCCCTTCAAACCAGCCCTGGATGCTCTCAGAAAGGCATATTTTCTTACCTCTGAACATCTCTCTCCCTACCACCAAACCAAGGATACCAGTGATCCCCGTTTCCAATCGCTCAGCTGCTAATCAGGTCCTAGAGCAATGAGCACTGCAAAAATAGAGAGAAATAATGCTAAAAATAGCTTTTGTCCTCTGCAAAGGGGAGCTCAGCTCTAACACGGCTGTTAACCTGTATGACTTCGGGATGGCCGACAGCAAGCCGCTGGGGCTCACTCTGCTGAGATGGTATAAATAGAAATCAGCTGCTTGTGGCTTTGACTGCAGTGTGAAATGCACTTGTTAGTGCAGGAGATGGCTGCTAATCTTTTAAAAAAGTTATAAAAATTATTTACTGGTCTTCAGGGCTTGTGTGTTTCTGCTTGATGTTCAGTTTGTCAGTTGGGTTGGCTCTATCTGCGGTTCATTATGCCCCACCTCTCCTAAAAGACAACGGTCTCCCATTATGAGGTCTGCCTAAGTATGATCTTTATCCAAATGGGGAAATTTAGTCTGGAAAATGGAATGCAACGCATCTGGTGTATAGGGAACAAGTGACCATTAATGCATTTGACAGGGAGCTAAAGGAAACCTCCATAGCCATCAGTCAGGGTGGTTTTGGGAAACCTTCCCGTGGCTGTAGGGGTCAAGTGCCTTGCCTAGCTTTGAGATGGTAGGTGATACCTTTGGTTGTCGAAGCAAGGGGTGCTCTTCTCTGCTTCTCCTGCACTTAGGTGTATCCCCAAATGCAGTGTGCTGCTTTGCAGTGTATCAAGTTCATGTGCAAATGGACAACCTAAATTCCCCCGGTTTTAGCACTGTGGAATCGGATAGAGAAACAGGGAGGAGAGGAGGAGCTGATCCAAGAGGAGCACATGCTTAAACTACGACAGTACAAATGGAGAACCACAGTGTTTTCACTTCATATACCACGGTCTGCTCAATTTTGCTTGTATTGGAGTTAGTGACAAAACCTGCATCGATTTGAATAGAGCGGGACGAGGTCACCGTGCGCCCATGTGATGTTTTAATTCTCACTTCCCCGTGAACTGAAAACACAAGCCCTGAAGCCTTTGAGGCTCAGTGGGGTCCTAAATCCAAAGGCTGAGGTGTGGGGCTGCAGCATCCCTACCCAGGCTCTTGCTGCGGGGGACCGGTGGGTGGTTGGCGCAGAGACTGCCATTGAGAGCTTCTCAATTAGACATCAGTCTTTAATTAGGCACCAGAAAAGCTGCAGGCAAGAGCTGCTGTGTACCAGACCCCTTACATTCCCTGCTCCCTCATCTTCTTGTTTCTCCCTGATTTCGTGGCTGTCTTCTCCATCTCATCGTTACCTTTCTCTCGTTATGTTCCCTCCCCCTGTGTGGCGACAGTGCAGATGCTGGCTGGGAACGGGGGCTGGTGGCGAGGGTGAGGGGAAGCGTGTGCTGCAGCTGGGCGGGGGCGAATCCTCCGAGGGGAGGTGGGAGAGGGACAGGCTGCGATTTTTGGATGCCCTTCACGTGCTGCTCTAAAAAGACCAAACAATAACAAAAAAGGCTGTTTGCACTCGGAAATCGTCCAATTTCTGCTTTTAAAAAAATGTCTACACTAGCAAAGTCTTTCAATTCCAGCTAATGAGGAAAGTGGCTGCGAAGATCGATGCTCCTGAACATGTGCAGGCAGAACAGCTTCGGGACTTAGATGGCGGAAAACTTGATACAGTCAGGTTGTGTTGTGCCTCCTGAAAAATTTACCTTTGTAGAAATGCAATCAGGGAAATTTTAGGCTTGAGATAATGTTTGGAATAGGTGACCTGAAGGCTGCATTGATACACAGAGGTTAGCCTGTTCCCCAGATGCCTTCGCATTCCCTCAGTGGATGGGTTAGAAAGGAAAGCCATCAGGAAACCTTTGGTATTTTAGGAGACTTGCATGGCCTGTTAAAATCACTTACAATCACCTGTTAAGATGTAATAGTAATATAACCATGGCAGCATGTTGGGTGCTTAAGTACGCTTGGTATAAATGCCTCCTCATATTTAGCTTATGTTGTCACTCTTGACCAAGAGTTAGGAAACAATTGGAAAAATTTATATAT
>NW_009194703.1:0-34344 GCF_000690835.1 Fulmarus glacialis | reverse complement strand
TTATGGTTCTATGATTCTATGATTCTAAGAACAGTTGGTATTTTTCTGACATTTTTACCGTGTCTCCTCCATCTTCCTTTCTAGACCAAACAATCTCACTGCCTTTTTTCTTTTTTCAAAAACTCATCCTCTATTTAAAAACTCTTGCTCTCTTTTTAAAAAATCAGAATTCTCTCTAGTTTCTTGCTAACATGCAGTTCCTAAACCAGACACAGAATTTCCTGTGAGGACTCACCAAAGCCGAATTTGTAGGATTAGTTATCATTCCGATTATTGCATCCTAGAAGGAGATGGCTCTTTGGAAGGACATCACTGTATAAACCATAGTAACCCTAGCCCATTTCTGTCCCCACCATCTAGCTAAATATTTCTCATTCTGTATTTAGTGTATTCTGTGTTTTATTTTCTCACAATTGCACATTATTTTGTTCTTTTATTTGGTCCAAACCCTGTAAGATGAAGCTAGTTATCTTACTGATTTGTCAAAATAATTTTAAATTCTGATCCTTTCACCAACAGTATTTTCTATTTCATCATGACTGGTTTCGATAAATGAAAATTGGAATTTGGAAAGATCTCTTTGGGAGTTGTGCAATGTTCTCCCAGCATGACAGGGGGCTACTGAAAACTACTTATTTGAAAGTGAGTTTTTCCGACTCCTTGTATACCCTTCTGATGCTAATACTCATTAGCCTTGTGCTTTAGGATGCCAGTGCAGGCCAACATTTAAAAATTATGCTAATGTCAAAGTTTATTGCACCTTGTTATTTATTAGGCCACTTATTCTGTCAAAAGAGGAAACTGAACAGGCTGAGTATCTTCCGTGCTTGACAAATCCATGCCAGTGTTTAGTATTCCATCTTCTAGGTATTTTCACTTTCTCAGCATCTTTTGTTTCTCAATAATGTCCTCACTATTCCCTTTGTCTTCCGGTTACTTCTTACTTCCAAAACTTTTTCATATAACCCTTTATGCCACATTACATCCCCTCACATTTCAGCTTTTATTGATATGTCCTTGGTCTCTTACGTTCATCCAGGCTTTCAGTTTTTGTACAATTCATTCTTCACTGTTTCAAGTTACTGAAGAGTGCTGAATGCAGCCGTAATGGTCTCTGCTACTCCCACTATCTGTCTTTTGCTGTGGAATAGTATGGTTTACAAAATAATCTTTCAGTAATCCTACCTGTACACCTTTCTTCTTCAAATTCTTTCAGAAAATTACTTTACTTACCATCTCCCTGTTTGCTGAAATCTGCTTTTCTGAAGACTCTTGCCCAATTCAACTACTTTTGCAATCTTTGTTTCATTAGAATAATAACATTTGTCCTTTAATGATCACCCCCTAAAGATAATTCTTTATTCTTTCCCAGGAGTCAGAACCATATTTAAAAGAAATACTGCTATGAAGGAAAAGACTACTCTCTAAAATAAAATTTGTTTTTTATATGTTCAAAGGACTTAACAGATTTATCATCCAGTTTACAAAAATAATCCGCTTTTTTAGTACCCTTTTAAGCAAAAGATATTTCTATTAAATTTGTGGGTGAAACTAAGGTGCAAGGTTCTGCAGGTGTATTGAGAACTGGTCTGTAGTTCTAATGAAGAAGTGGCCTGGGGAAAAAAGGCCTGAAAAAAGTTATTTATTCAATAAATATAAGTGCAATATTCTACACTTATGTGCAAATACAGGATAAGGAGCAACTGTTTAAATAGAAGTTTTGCATAAATCTTGAGGTTATAGCAGATTCACAAGCTGAACTTGAATTAACAATGTTATATCCTTGCAAAAAGGCACATTTTGTAGCAGCTCCGTTATAACAATAAGCTCTGGGTTGGACTGCTTTGTCCTCTTCTCAGGTATGGTGTTTCAAGAAGGATGTGGACTAGGTGGAGAGGGATAAGCAGGGAGCAGTGATAATGATCAGAGATCTAGGAAACAAGAGGAAATGTTGAAAGAAGGTAGCGTGTGTTGTATACAGAGAGAATTTTGAGGGATGATACAAGACTGCTTCAAAGAGGAGGGAGTATCTGTTTGACATGTTCACTTTAGATAGACAAAAGGTAATTGGTTTAAATTGCAGCATGAGAGATTCAGGTTAGACTAGGAAAAATGGCTAGTGATAAGGATACTTAAATGTTGGAATAGTCTCATTTATTCTTAAAAGCTATAAATAGTAGAGCACTTGCATTTTTTCGTAGAAAATTGTCTAGCCCATCCTGGTCCCTAAGTAATATCAATTGTGTGTAAAGTAGAAAATCTCTCAAGGTTCTCCCTATCTCCTGTTTTTCAGGCTATGATATCTCTAGATTACATCATCTCTCTGAATTGTCCCATTTTCTCTCCTGCTGATAGCTCCTAGCCATGGGGAATTTATCAGATTCCCTGAGAACTGAAAACATAATTGAAATCCTAACATTTGTGTTGTAAGGCTGTGAAGTCTTGGCCGTCCACATTTTTATCTGTCTTTTCAAAGGGTAAGCTTAATTAGGCCTAATTGAAAGCCTATTGAAATCAAGGGAAGTTCTGATTGTTTTCAGTGGGCTTTGAATCTAATAATTTTAGTTTTGTTAAACATCTGTTACTTTGGTCTTGCCATTCTAACCCCAAACACTCATTGTCCAAAGATGACTTAGTTTGGCATTTTTTGATGAAGTCACTGGGTTACTGGAATAAAAAGTGTATTTTCCCACATATTAAGATTTTTTCAATATTTCTTTCAAGCATTTAAGTTTCTGTTGAGAAAATACCTCAAACTCTTTCATCCAAGTATTTAAGTTGCTGTAGATGAAGAATTTCTGTGGCTTGAAACTCTGTAAGGGCGGTTGGTTGCTGTGGCAGAGAGAGGTTTTCACTGATTTCCCAAAGTGAGCGTTTAACCTTGTGTATCTAGAACAAACGAATATGTTTCCTCTTCCTACACCCTTGCCACTTCAAAGAGAGGTCTTACTCAGTGTGCTTGAAAAAAATGCTGTTCCGTTTTTCTCACTCAGTTTCTGCATCTCAATCTGATGCAAAGGAGAGGGAACCCTGATTTGGAAGAAATCCTGGTGAGCTTTGAGTTGTGTTCATTAGCGGTAGGATTTCATGCAGCCAGGGAGTTTCACAATAGCAAATTATGTCTGTCCTTTCAAGAAAACAATTTGAAACATTAGCATTATCTATGTATTTAAAAGGTTGGGAAAATGTAACTATTGTTACTAATGTTCCCTATTGTGCATGTATCTAGCAGTAAAGTTTTTTAATAGTTTTAATAATTTATTTTTTTATTCTATACACTTGCAAGCTTGTAGAGTAATTACTAGTGTGTCTTTGACTTACACAACACAAATATTTTTAATGGCTCTTTTATCCTAGGCTTTTAGAAGCTACGTGTAATAAGTCTCTATTTTGAAAGCCGGACTGCTGTGCTTTGATAATGTCTGTCATGCAGGATATTAGAAAAAAGCAGAGTGACTGTAGTAGGTAGTCAGCCTACACAGACACAGCTTTGCCTTATCAATGCTGTGAGAAAGTAAGGTACCATTCTGAAAGAGAGCTGAGGCAAGTGACTTAAATGACTTGTTCAAGGTCTTACTGGAAGCCTGTGACAGAGCATGGAGCTAACTCACATCTTTGGAGTTCAGGTTTAGAGCTACAGCTTCACAGTTGTGATTTTCTCTTATTCTGATGGGCAGTTCAGTAAAGTTAGTGATTGTGTGAATATGATTCTGTGTTAAGAGATTAGTATTAGGGATAAATTGTACAATTCTCACTCATCTGCTTAAATAAACTGATGTAATTCCCTTTTAATGGAGAACAGGTTCTATTTTATGAAAAACATGATTGCATAAAGCAAACTAAAAGAACCATAATCATACAGTATTGTGATAACAGAAACGTGGAAAACCAGTTTGAGGTCTGAGTGAAACAGTAATGCCCATGATGAAACAACATCCTCCAGGCAGTAGCAGAATCTTCCAACCACATAATTTAGATCTTCTCAAAAAAAAAGGGTAGCCTTATGGCTTCAGATTGCTGAGGCAGAGAGACAGGACAGAGTCCAAACAGAACCAGAGATGGACATATGCCATGGAACAGTATTTCTTGTCCAAAAATCAGGAGGAAATGTGCCAATCTACAGTGCTTCTGCCAACAGGCTGTCTTCCTCATTTAGTCCAAAGAGAAGGCCTGTCTGTGGGTTCTAACAGTAAGGAGATGCCCTGGACTTGGTCTCTGGTGCTATGTGATGTGGAACAGAAAATGTTGATTGGGAATTTTGTAGGCAGAAGTAGGTCACATCATCTACCTATTTAACAGGAAAGTCATTAAAGGTAAGTTACTTCATGTTGGAAATTTTTCCTCCCCTTCCACAAACAGCTGCTTTTGTTATACTTAAACATCTTTGCCTGAGGTGTGATCTCTATCATGCCATAGGTTTTGTTATGATTCACTCCCTGGATTGGAGGCCTTAAGTGTGGGGGAGCAGAATGCTGAGTCAGCAGTATTTTCACACACCTCCAGATCTCTTGCTTTCTAGCTATTACCTTTCTCATCTTATCCCACTTCTTCATATATCACTGCCCTCTCTACTATTAATTTCATTTCACAACTAAATCTTTAGCTTTGGTGGATATTTTTTTTCCATGTGGATTTGTGGCTTAACAGTGGTTTAATTCACATCTAGAATATTTGGAATAATGGTAGTAGATCTTCAACTCTCCTTAGGCAAACTAAACAACATAGACTTCTGTTTCCATATCTGTTTATGTCACTTGCCTATAATCTCTTTATTCTTGGTTCTCCAATTTAACATCAGCTGTTTCAGTCAAGGATTGTCTCCTTGTTGCAAATGTGCGTGGGATGTTTATTACAAGAGAATGATTGTAAGTGCTACAACAATACAAGCAAACAACAGCCCTGGATCTAACTCATCTGCTTTATCGTATATTTACAAAACAACTCATTCTCCTGGAATTGGTTTAATCATGCTAGTGTTCATCCCATGAAGGATAAATTTTGTGCTGATTCAAACTGCAACTACGTTTAAAATTCAGAAGTGCCTACTTGTGTTCTGGTTAGCATTTTCTATAAAAATTCTGAAGAGTAAGTGGTCACAAATGTCCCCATACCACTTTTCTAAAGCTTTCATACTGAAGAAAAAAACCTTAGACTTTCCTGGGGTAAAGCGAGCAACTGAGCGATTAAAGTATTTATCCTATATGAAGTTTACAGACTGCCTTTCAGGATGCTTCATGCATCACGTGTTAAATACAAGAAAAAAAATGCTGCAGTGGCCCTGAAAGCAATGTACAGAACACGACGGAGCGCAGGTCAAAATCAAATCCCCTTGTGCAGGATGTCTGGAGCTGCGTGTGTGCTGTGGGGCCGTAACAGCTTCAGGAAGATGGGAGAGTTGCGTTAGGGAGAGAGGGGTTTAATAGTTTAAAGCTCTTTTAAGTTGAGGAGGGCTCGGAAGTCTGGATACCCTTACTTTTCAGAAAATACTCTGTCAGTTTGAACTAACATTGCCTAAGAAATGCAAAAAACAATTTAGTCTTATTTTCTTTTATGAAAGGACTAGTTTTACTGTATCGGTACAGCGGTTGATTTGGTCTGTATCTGTTACAGAAGTGTACAGTGCATTACACAACCATAGTTGATGTGGCACCTAAGCTGAACTGCAGCTAGCTCCACAGAAAGCAGGAGTTCAGTGCTCTTTCCTGCCCACAGCTGCATGATTCTGCCCTTTCCTTTGCCCTCGCCTTTGTCTGACCCCAGGGGATCAGGGAAGACACACTAGCACAGAAGTAACCCTATAAAAATGTTACCAGTGCCAGGAAACAGGGGGAAATGAAATAAAGTTGGACTAGTCCAATGCATTAGCCTTGCTGAACCATCGATCTGTGTTGTTAAAAAACACGATTGATTATTTCCATAAGGGTTAGCACAGAAACAACTATAGGCTGCTTTGCCATGCCAACTTACAGTCTGGGTATGTACAAGAAGCTAAACCAGAGCGCCGCGGAAAATTTTACTGAAAGAAGCTTAAGCACTAATTTAGGCAAGAATTTTGAAGGCTGCGTTATAGGATTTGTACGTCAAAATACTGGATTGGGCGTCTTCTAGTTTAGGACCATAGGGAACTTCACTGGTAAAATGTAGGTGCTTCCTGCATTAAGGATTATCTAAGCTTTTAGATTAGGTTTCCTAAAATGGCATATATAGGTACCTAAATTTTTATCCTGCTACTTGCTGTTTCTAAGGTAGTGAGCTCTCCTTTCATTGTAGGTGACAACACACACAATTGTTTGTCCTAATTTTTTAGGCAGTTTTAGAAAAGCTTACTTAAAATGTCTTAATGGTTTTAATGTTTGTAATTCACTTAATGTATCCTAAACCCGTGTGATTTAGGTCAGATACTATATTGCTTTTTGTTGTTTTTAAAAAAAACATGGAAAAGATGACAAATACATACTGTGTTGAAAAAAGAATAGATTACATGGAAAAGTAAAGTCAAGTTGGTTTTGGCTTCTGTTATGTAAAAAATAATGCTTTAGTAAAAACTGTATGCTGCTCTTGAAGAATCATGTGATTTTTAGAAGTCTGGGGAGTTTGCTGCTTCTTTGCCATAACAATCAGGCATAACTATAAAGAATCGCTGTGCCTGAAACTGCTTTTAGTACCATTGCTATTTTGACAGTTATCTGTGAAATTCAGGGCGGAAAAACAACTCTGTTAAATTAGATTCAGTGTTTCAGGTAGTCCCTTTCTTAAAGCTGTTGGCATTTTCTCATTTCCTTAAATTAAATGAGATGGTAGTTCTGAAAGTGAATCAGCTTGGCCAGCTGTATCAAAGCAGCGATCACCAGTAGAAAAATGTAGCACGTGAATACAGACAACAGTTCACACTAATTGGAAAGAAAATCATTATTTTTTGACTCAAGGAAATATAAAAGATGACCCTTGGGCAAGATAAACTAGGAACATGACTGCTTCTACTGCTGTATTAAGGAAGCTTGTTCGTTTGAGCCTTACATATATCAGCTGCAATGATATGTTATTCCTTTTGGTATGAATGCAAAACCATAACATCTGAAGCTGCTTAGCTATAGCTAAATTCAAGTTTGTTTTTTGTTTTTCTGGTGTTTTGTTTTGGTTTGTTTTGGTTTTTTAAATTTATTTCAGGCTGGAATCTCCAGTTTCTGATTGATTTATTTTTAATTTTATATTAAAACCCCTGCAATTTCATGTTAATTAATTTGAACATATATTCTCTGGCTTATTCAGAGAAAGTTTATGAATAAGTAATAGCTTACATTGAGGAGAAAATTTTTCTCTGTCTACTAGTAAGACTTCTCTGGTTTTTATAATAAGAAATTATTTATATTTTTTTAAATGGACATTTATAAATGTTTTTGTAATATTACCTACAACAAGAGCTACAGTAATGTAGTGAATGTCACACTTTCTTGGGATGTTAACAATGTGATTTTTACAGGGAGGTGTACACCAACTACCAGAAAAATACATGTTTTTCCCATTTTCTGAAAAATATCAGATGATTCGGGGAAAAGGGGCCACCACAACAAAGAAAGAAGCTTTCTTAGTGTACTGCTCTTGTGATCTTTACCATGGAAAACCAAAAAGTTAGAACCATAAAATTAAAGCACACCATAAAACAAAACCCTATGTCTAACATCATGTCTTTCAGATGTCTTCACTAACAGATTTTTGTAGCTCTAGAAAATAAGCAATATGGGATAGCAAATAAGCTTTACGCAGATTTACATTTCATGGGTTTCCATTCTGAAAGCTCTGCTGATTCAGCTACCAAACCTGTAATATGCTACAGTAATTGTATATAAAATTGCTGCTGTGCTGGCATGATTTTGCTGCTTTTGGTTTACATGCTTAATATTTTCTGTTTTCTTTGGTATCCCAATGCTATGTTTAATATAAAGAAGTATTCCTACACATGGAGGAACAGAGTCCAGCTAGAGTTCTGTGCATTCGTACAGACCTGAAGTACCTCTGCCAGTTTGGTCACACTCTCCGTCCTTGAACCTCTGTGTGCTCAGTGTCTACGTGGGCTATTTGCCTTATATTGTCATTACACTGAGGCTGGCTGCTTTTGATTGTCCCTTGCTGCCACCTCATGTTGGGCTTTTTATATCTTTAATCATCACTTACACAGTCTTATCTGCTTGCTATCTTACAAGGTAAACAATCTTGGGCCTCACCACTTACATGGGAGGCTGCCAAGAAGTCTGACTCGTTTAAGAAATATAAGACTTTTTAGCTTGTTTTTTATGGCCTCTATTACTGTAATATCTTCAGACTTTCCAGTTTTTATTTCCAATTTATGTATTTCCCCTCAACAAGTAAGGAGTGGAGATTCTTCATGTGCTTTGTTCCTCTGCCTCCTTGGCATGGTAGAGGGAAATGTTGGTGGATCAAAATAAGATGGTTTGAATTTCCTCTTGAAGTAGGTAGTGACTGCATTCTCTGCTGAAAGTGTTAGAATTATGAGCCTCATGGTAAGAAACCTTTATTATTCATTCCTGAGAAATAGGATCTCATTGATTCATCTGAATGCACCCTCTTAGGGGACACAACCTTTACACAGAGTTGTTTGGCATCTTGGATGATTTTAAGTTTTCCCCTTGTATTGTGTTTTGTTTTATTAGATACATTTTACATCAAAATTAAGTATCTTCTGCAGTCCAGCTCCCAAAGGATTTGGATGCACAACTGTACGGAAGTGCCCTGACAGCCCTCCAATGTCCAGAGTTCATCCCACATCTCCCAACATCCCCTGCAGAGTTGGGCAGCCATGTGAATCTAAGACCTCCAGCTCCAATTATTCTTGCCACATGTCCCTAGTGGCTGCTTCCCCTCCTCCTTACATATAGTCAAAGCAAGAGCCTGATGTCCACTTCCCTTACATCCCCTGACCTTTGAGCTGACGGGAAGACATACCTCTCCTCTCACACCAAAGCACTCTGAAGGTTGATAGGAAGCCCAAGTCCTCCAACAGTCTGCAATTACAAAGCCAGGAAGGATGACCCTGACTGCCAAGAGGACCACAGACACCAGTAGGTAGTCTGTGAAGAAAGTTGACATGTTGTTAGAGGAGTAAGCTATGAGACATTTGGAACAAAATGCAGATGTGATCTAAATGGGAGTAGCTTGATGTTTTCCATCCAGATGTAGGTGAAAGAAGTGGTATCATCCAGCTGGAGGCTGTGCTGGATTCCTAGCAGGAAGTGATGGTCTGATTTCCCTGAGAACATGCTTTGTGGGTAGATACCTGTCCTGTCCCTGTATTCCTGTACACCCAGGTTATGATAAAATCTCTATCCAGGACTAGGCACTTGTGAGGATCCAAACTGCCAAGGAAGGCATCTGCTGGCAGAACTGGTACATCCTGGTATTAAAGCATTTACATCAACAATATTAACAACTCAATTGCATCCTGAGGTGCATCAGGTGATTTGGCGGGACTCAGCACCTCTGTGGCCCCACAGCTTGAAAAAAGAATTATGTCCCTGGTTTGGTGATTGAAAACTCAGGAGCTGGATAGGTGCCAGTCTCCAACAGGGACTCAAAGTGCCTGCTTGCTTTATTCTCAAGTCTCAGTCCTTCTCCCTCTCTATGGTAAGATGCTAGAGGAAAAGCAATGAGAAAACGGATCTTTGGTCAAATTCTTGTATCTATCCCTAGCTTAGTCACTGCTATACCCAGCATACTGACTGCTGTGAATGCCTTTCAAAAACCTATACATGCCCTATCCATTACATGGAGTGAATTAGACATCCAACTTAGAATAGTTGCTGCCATTTTAAGAGTAAAGTCCCTTGAAGCTGAAGTTGTATCCATGACAGGCCTTGCACTCTTTATACCTCCTTTTTCATCCCTCTGGAAATTGTCTTTGACTCATTTTTTTCTTGGAGATTCATGGTTCCTAGTCTCCCTCCTGAAGTTGTTTGGCTGAAAATTAAGAACCAGTGAAATGCAATGTAAGCCCATTAGCCTGCCTATGAATTTCCAAACCCCTCTATTCTTCTACCTTTAGCCTGTCTTCCTCAAAAATTGTACTTATATCCGAAAATCTTAATGGTAGTCCAGTTATTTGCTCCCTTCTCAGATTAGAAGAACTTCTCTTCCCCTCAACACAAACACAGGCAGACACACACATGCACCCTCCCAGAAGAGCTTTACTCCATAAAGTCCTCTGCCTGCATTGGTTTGAACTCCTGCCTTTATAGCAATTACTCAGGTCCTCTCAAGCAATCTCATATTCTTCAGGTTTAACAAAGCAGGTCTGAATAACAGGGCTGTTATTCTTTTACTAACCATGGGGTAAAGGACAGCTGTAAATGCCTCATCACATTTTCCGACCACTGATGGGAGACACCAATGCACAATTCCAGTTGGCAAGATCTGCCAGCAGATAAGAGGTCATAAATCAGTGCATATTGCCACTATTTCCTTAATGTATCATTGCCTGAAACCTGAGTGGGAGGGAGTCAGGGTATCAATATTAGCTACTATTTTCAGCAATAGGAGGCTTTGAACGATATTTTAATTTATAAATCAAAAGTGTATTTGGTGCATACACTGAAGAGACTAGAGACAAGTAACCTGTCCTTATAGTTGCAATTGTTCCTAGTGGTTGTGCAGCCTTCTTCAGTACTTCATTTTTCCATGATACAAACGTCAGTGCCGTGAGAGAGCTAATGTGCCTTAACTGCCCTGAGACCTGGGCACCTTCACCCACAGTTGCAGTCCATTGGTCTAGGAGCTCCTCTTAAGCTCATGCCTGGGCAGCCAGTTCTTGCCTGAGTTGTGTTGTAGGTTGTGGTCTTGTCTCCTGAGTAGATTCAGGCCCATGTTTGATGTTTGTCTCCAGTGCTGTCTTCTGGGTGGACTTCAGACCTACCTTTTAATCTTGTCTCCGCTCTGGTGCTGTCTCTGCTGCTTCTGACTGGGCTGTCTGGATGGACCATGCTGTTTGTGGGACTGCTATGCAGGCGCAGCAGGGCTATGCCCTGGTTGGTAAGGACACTGACTGTACTATGGCCACCCTTGGCTCCTGCTTATCCTCTCTCATGGGGCTGCCTGTTCTTGCTGCTGCCTGCCAGTGAGGGGTGGCTGCAGCTCACCCTTTGGCATTGTGGTCACCAGAGCAGACGTGAAGGAAGCACAGCCAGTGTGGGCAGGAGAGTGGGACAGTCCCGCTCACTGGCAGCCAGGAGTTAAGCTGCATTGTACGTGAGGTGAGCTTACGCCTGAGAGATCTTTCTCCCACCACAATCACTTTTCTAGGGTTTAGCTTCAGAAAACCAGTATTTCATCCAGTGCTTTGAACTTCATGGTCTCTTGTCGCTTGAAGTGACTGAAAATCCATATTGAGTTTCCTGTGCTGGTGATTTAGGGACACAGTGTAGGCATAGCTTTGAAAATGTTGGCAAGTGTTTAGGTGGAGTTTGGAGGTGACCTTAAGCGTGTTCCTCATTTAGTCAGATCACCCTGAGAGAAAAGCCTGATTGACTTTTTTTTTTTTTTTTGGTATTTTTTTCCCGCCTCTTTTCACCTCTTCCCCAAAGTCAGGCATGTATACATTTGAGAGCCATTTGACTTTTTTCTATTTTTTTTTTCTCTGTCATTGTTGTGGTTTTCTTTTCATTAGATCAGTATCACTCTGCTCATTTGACTGGGAATTTCCCCCAGGAGCATGCCTTACCAAAAGTAGTATTATTTCATGACAGATTTACATAAGAACAGGTTTTTCAGGTTCTTGGTGATAAACTGTATGGAAACATGTAGATTGGAAAACTGTAGAAAACTCAGCAAGGTCACAAACTTTTCTTTCTTTTATATAGCTACTTTCATCTCACCAAATAATTGCCAGCCAGCAGTGCAACCAAGGACTGTGGCCAGCATACAGTCGTTATGGTTCCAGAGTCTTTTATCTCCCCGGAGGGGCCCTGCACATCTGATATTAAATGGTTGTTTAAATTACTAGTATGATGAGAACTTGAAATATTTTGTTGTTTCTCTTCCAAAAAGTAGATGGGAAGGGGAGGCGGGGGGGACACCCAACAGTTTTATCGACTTTAGGAAGGTTTGCAACTTGAATTCTGTTCTTCCCCAAAATAATACTTTGCGTGTGGGAATTCATGTTTAGTACCATTGCTTAAACTGTGAATGATCCTGAATATGTGCTTCTGACAGGGTGGCTTGTCATGCAGTGGAAGATGACTGCAACAGAGAAGTAGGTCATATTACAATTTCTAGGTCTTAGATATCTAAAGAAGGCATACGATGAATACCTTCTTCCATGGCTAAACCCTGTCCCAGGGCCTAGTAGACAACATCCTTGTACACTGAGAGCACATATATCACTTTACTAGCGAAGTCCCTCCTCTGTCCTCAGTCTGAGTTTGTGGAAACTGCAGTGGAAGGTCTGTCATTCACCCTTAGAAACTAAAACTCTGTAACCTGAGGAAGCAGTTAATTAGGGCACAGTTGTGGCTGACTCTGCTGAGTCTGTAGCTTGAGACTCCAAACAGACTGTCTAAAGTTGCACAAGCACCATTAGTAGAACTATAAGCTGAAATGAAGGCATGTAACTGAATATCCACATTTGAAAAGCCCAGCTGGTGTAATTGAGCATGTAGCTAGGCAAACAGATTTGGGTGTACACCTTTTAAAACCATCCAGTAAGGCTGCACTTTTAGCACTTGTTCCCATTTGTGCTAACTTGTAGGAATTGGGGAATTAAACATTATCATATTTATTCAATTTAGATTTTCAAGTGATTTTGAAGACATCTGAAACTCACAAGGTTTTACTGAAGAACTGTATCATTTAAGAAAATATAACCTTATGATGTAGTTTTAATCAGCCAATATGTAAAACCAGTTTTAACCTGATGTATAAATCGTGTCACAATTTAAGTAAAGAACATGTAAGTAAATGGTTAATATTGCTGAAATAAGCATTTTGCTTGCCAAAATGAAATCTTTCAGCCATTGACTTTCATGCAGATTTTGTTCCCTGCTTTGTAAGTGTATTCTAGATAAAGTTTTAATGTGCCTATGCATTTAACTGTCTAAATGTCTTTTTTGCAGTAGTTCAATGTATGCACAATAAATGAGTACAAGTTTGAAAACATAGCTCTTAATAAAATAAATGTCGCATATGACATTTTACTTATACTATGGATCTGATACTTATGTTGAAAACACTACAATTTATACTCAAATGTTCAGGAAGCTTCTCAAATGTACACTCCTCCAACTTGAGCGAACTACTGTTTGTGATAGAAATGCTCGTCTTTTCATTTTGTATTCACATAACTCAGTCCTAAAATGCCCTCTACTGGTCACTGTCAGCAGACAGGCAGCAAAGCAAAAGTGTTTCAAGGTTGGGAAAAGTGATGTGATAATGTAAGTTACATCATCCAGCACAGTTTCTGGATTTTGAAGGAATTCCTTATTAAAGTTATTTAAAGTTTATGACTGTGTAATATGGCACAATTTAAAAGGGAAAAAATTAACTAGTGCTAATTAGACTTAGATGTTTCTAAAGAAAAAATAGATTTTCTTGTATTGGAATTAAAACACTTTTGGTTGACATCATCTCTTTTTTCCCCGCTCCAGGACATAAACAACATTATGTTACTGAAGCTAATAGGTGTGCTGGGAAAAAATGACAAGTTCTACCATATTGATATTCTAAAATCGTGGAGCAAGGAGAAGCCAAATGTGTAATATAAAATTGTAGTTAGGGGAGAGTGAGAGTTTCACCACTGGTGTTCACTGCTCTGTCAGAGTTGCCTTCTGTCTTATTTAGCTGCCTGCTGGGTTAAACCACAACACCTTCCCTCACCCAATCTGATTATAATATGTAAGTAGAAGAGGGAGATCTAAATTGCTTTGTGTTGTACTGATGGAGTAATGGGCCCAGAGAGTAAAAGATGTTAATGCGATCAGGTCACTGTAAGATAGACAGTTAAGTGTGGTTCTGGAGTACGCACACAGTGATGGTATACTGCTTAGTAGTGTGAAAAGACATCACCATTAAAATCTTTCTGAACTTTTTTTAAGTCTTAAACATAGAAAGTCATTGATATATTTGAAGTGTAAAATATTACGGCTTTTATTTTCTCAAAGCCCTTCTGTTTAAAATATATGAACACGTATATACATGAATCTTTTCCTTGATAGTCTTACAGATAGTCAGAACAAGGTTATAACTTTCCTTGTTAAAGAGAATATTGGCACAGGCTAAATATACTTCGGTAATTCTTACCATTACAGTAAGAGCCTGCTTCTTTCAAGACAACACAAAACTATTCAAAAAATAAACATTATATTTGGAAATTGCCCATTTCTGTTGTTCATACCAGCAACCATGGCTCTGGGAAAGCATGGACACTGTTTAGCAGTACTGCAACCTGACAAACTTGTAGTATCATCAGATTTTTAAAATATTGCCTTTAGATACATTTCCGGTTCATGGAAGTGTGTTTGTGTGATGACTTCATCTGACTTTTTATATGTCAGTTTTGTAAGCCTCACTGATGTTTGTAGAACTATAACTTGGTCTTTGAACTGCAATGTAGCACCAATTTAGTTTCAACTTCTGACTGTGTCAGTGTCAAGTAAGTCTCTTGGTGTTTTGTTTTGGGATTTTTTTTGTCACAATGGTACCCATCTTTGAGGATGGTGACATGGTGGTCGTGGTGACAAAACCCACATCTTTTAGGTCCCTTAATGACATGGTGAAAATCATGGATCTAAAAGAACTAATAGATAGCTGTATCGGTAGTATTCCATTCTCACATTAAGTTGTCCACCAGTTAAGTCTCATTTCCAGCATACCAATTCTAGTGATTTATTCCAGTCTCATGCACTCCGTTGTATGCTCTTAATATGGTTATTATGTGGTTATAGGCATTTTTGGAGGGATAAATTCTGTTGTTTAAATTTGACATCATCTATAAACACTGGAACTTAAGAGACTTAAGTTATAGTCCTCTTACTGTGGACAACTAGTAACACAAATTTCTGTACTCAGGTGTAAACACTGGCCTTGTCTGAATCTCCAGAGCTTTCAGGATCCAAACTATTGATCAGCTACCACACTTCATATTTTCTTGAAAGAATATGTACTTCTCTTATGGTTCACTTTGAAGGAAATCAATAGAGCTAGAACTTCAGGAGTGCTGAAATACTAGTTTGTGAAGTTGAGAAGAGAGGAATACTAATGTGGCATTTTCAGAGTGGTTAAAAAATGGCTGGGGGGAGGCACTTAACTTTTGCCATTTAGGCAGAAGCTGTTTAGAAGCCATAGAAAACGGAGTACAAAGTCTTTCTCCTGCTAATAAATTTCCTATTTTAATGCACAAAAAATGACTGATATGTTAATAATGTTTTGGAAAATTTGCTGGTTTTTGCATAGCTGTAAGTCAGCATATGTGGAAATATGGAAAATTAGGAAAATGTACAGCAGATGGTGTATGCTGATCTTCTTTCTATGAAATATTTCCTCCAATTTACCCACTTTAATGTATGCAAAATAAGAAAATACTCAATGTAGCATGACACCACTTCTCTTGTGGAAGAATATCTTACAACACTGATTCCAATAATGAACCTGATGGAAACATGTCCTATATATTACATACCCCTATTCTTTTGTTTCTTAGTTGCTAATGCTTTGCTGAGAGAGATTAAGCTGCAACTCGTGCTGTCATTGTTATACAGTTTATTTAATAGCACAAATAGCTTCTTTGCTTCTGTCACAAGGCAAAAAGCAAAGAAACTAATTTCCGCCACTTGTGACTTTTTAAAATTAACAAGGACTGTCCTTTGTGACAACAAATTTGACATGACTATGCCTTTATCATAGCACCACATAATTACAGACTGTCGTAGAACACTACTGGGAACAGTCTGGATTGGTCTTGTTTACTCTCCCCCAATTGGGTATTTATACACACTGATAAGATTCCCTTGAGCCTTCTCTTCTCCAGGCTGAACAGTCCCAGCTCTCTCAGCCTCTCCTCGTACGACAGGTGCTCCAAGCCCTTAATCACGGTTGTGGCTCTTTGCTAGACTCTCTCCAGTATGTCCATGTCTCTCTTGTACTGGGGAGCACAGCGCTGGACACAGCACTACAGACATGACTCCTGCTGAGCAGTGGGGAAGGATCATCTCCCTCAACCTGCTGCAATGCTCTTCGTAATGCAGCCCAGGAGGCTGTTGGTGCCTTTGCCATGAGGGCACGTTGCTGGCTCATGGTCAACTTGCTGTCCACAGGATCCCCAGGTCTTTTTCTTCCAAGCTGCTTTCCAGCTGGTCAGCCCTGGTGCCTGGGGTTATTCCTCCACAGGGGAGGACTTGGCATTTCCCTGTGTTGAACTTCAACAAGGTTCCTTTCAGCACACTTCTCCAGCTTTTTGCGGTCCCCCTGAATGGCAGCACACCCATCTAGTCTATCAGTCACTCCTCCCAGTTTTGTATCATCTGCAAACGTGCTGAGGCTGCATTCTGTCTTATCGTCCAGGTCACCGATGAAGATATTAGACAGTATTGGCCCCAGTATTGACCCCTGGGCCACACCAGTAGTGATTAGCCTCCAGCTGGACTTCATCCTGCTGATCACAACCCTGTGAGTCCAGCAGTTCAGCCTGTCCACTTATCTAGTCTACTTCATCAGTTTGCCAATTTATCTTTAGTCTTAGATCATACCAGACGTGGAATAACAACCTCTAGGAAGTTGTGTTACTTTTATAGTGTGGTTTCTAAGTTTTCTCAATGATACCGTCGTTGGCTGGGGACTCCTTCTTATTCGTGAAATATAAGCAGAAGACTCTCATACTGCTTTTCTCTTTTTTTTTTTTTTTATTTATTCAAGACTGTTCACAGCCTGAGTTCATCACATAAATTCTACTTTTGGTAACCTGCATTTTAAAGAAGATGAATAATGAGCCCATTCTAGAAAACTGATGTCCTGCAAGCGTAGCTTTGCTGTGGGGAATAGAGGGACATTCTCCCTTCATCCTCATTACCACGACTTGCTGCAGCATGACCAGTCCAGGTAAAGGAACTACCCTGTGCTCGTACAGTTCCTCCAGTAGAGGAACTACCCTGTGCTTGTACACCCTTTACCACTATTTAGATAACTTTGGGACCTCTTCTGTATTTCAATAACAGGTTTTGCTAAAATACTGCCCCGTTGATAAGTCATCAGGAGATATTTTACTGTGGAGACATGCCTTACTCTGACACATAAAATCCCTGTGATGGCAACAGCCTCTTGTGTAGTACGGCACAGCCCGTAGCTGTTGTCCTCTTTAACTCTCTTTATATGGGTTGTCTTTAAGTGAAAGTTCTCATATTAGTGTCTGCCACATGGACTTGTTTTGCAAATTCCTGTCCTTTTTTGAAAAGATCTGTTAATATTTTCAACAACTTTCTTTGCATATTTGAATTTTAAAAACCAAGGACTCTAAAGTTAGGAAATCATCCTTGTTATTTCAGAAGTAGTCTTTGTCTCTGTAAAGGCGAACCCACTTTTTTTCCTTGAATGGATTTCATCTATTACCGGCAGCTGACTTCTTTTTTGAATGGTCTTCCTTTTTTTTTTTTTTTTTTTAATCTATATGCTTTTGCTTTAAACATTGGAATCCTGCCTCATCCTTAAGTGGCACATTTAATAAAAAGTTTGTGGTGGTGTTTTCTTTTTTTTAATCAGAATTAGTTCTCTTCCCTTGGATATACATTCTCCAGTGGAGGTCTAAAAGCAATAGATAGTTCTTCCATTGCATCTGTCTTTTTGCAAGTTTGGAGACCTAGACATCTAATTTTCAACTTGATTTATAAGCTATGCAGCTGGTAGTGAATTTATGGACATTGCCTCTTTTAGACAATGTATTCTTGGATTCATCTTGCAAAGTTCTCATTTTCAGAATCAGTGCTTTTTTTCAAGATCCTTCATGTTGCAAAGAAAGTTAACACTTTCCTCCCAAAGCAAGATGTTTAGGGAGAAATTAATCCTGTACTTTCAGTGAAAGTACCAGTGATCAATACTTTGATATGTTGTTTTGCTTTTTGTTTGTTTCTGCACTTTTCCACTCAATTCTTATGCCTGAGGAAAGACCTTACATTTGAAAGTTCTCTGACTTTTTTTTTTTTCAGGTCTATTATCAGTACTGAGTTTGTATTCTTCAAAATTAACATTTTCATTGGGTTTTTCTGTGATGAAGTCAAGATTTTGTTTGTTTTCTTGATTTACAACCTCATTTTTACTTACTAACTTGCTAAGAAAAGGCTGGGCTTAATGCTGGACTAAAATTCTCTCTAGTTCCAGTCTCTTCCTCAGTGTTTCGGGAGACCAGTGTTGATATTTTTTTCTCTCTGATGCTGGAATATCTGCCATAAGTCTGTTGGTAGATTAGTAGATATTCCCCTGACAGTTAGAGAAGAGCATCTCTTCCCGCCCCTCCCCCCCCCCTCAAAACAGCAAGTTATTGTTTCCAAAAACTTCAGAACATAAAATAAATCAGTAAAACAAGATTTTCTTTTTTTCAATATAAGAACTTCAGATAAATCCCAGTAGAACTGGAGCAAATGAAGGGATTAACTGTTAGGGATTAGCTATTTGCTAATTAGCTGTTAATAAGTGATAAATTTTCTCTGCCAGCATATATATCATCTGCTTTGATAGTTTAGGGAGCACACTGGAACAAGTTATTCAACCTGAACGATGTCATTGCTGAATAGTACTTGTATTGCAGCTGAGTTAGTTGAAGATTTTCAGGTGTAATTCTTTTCATTGAACAATGTACCCAGGTCTTACAAACATTAAAATTTTTAGTCAGAAGTAAAAATTTTGAAATCTTTTGTAAAAAAAAAACAACCCAAAAAAACCCAAAAATTTTGAAATCTTTTGTAAAAAAAAACCAACCCAAAAAAACCTACAAAAAAACCAAACCAAACCAAAAAACCCCCCAAAACACCTGACCAAACTAAAGTCAGGAGAACTATAATTGTAATGATTTTATTATTTTATTTTTTTCTTCTTATCATTGAAATATACCTGTTGCATAACATGCTGTATTGATGATCTCTGCATCTCAATCTTTGAAATAATTAAGAATGTATCAGGTGTCTCTCCTATATAATTGAAAGAATGGGTAGGAAAGTTGCTATTATCATGATTAAGAATTATGGAAATACAGCTCAAGAACAAGCTTGCTTCTTAATTTAAAATTAAATTTGTGCGTGTCAAACATACTTGGGAGCATTTTCAATACATTGAGACTAAAACAACTTACACAAATAATGGATTGCACTCTGGGGGACCTAGCCATTAAATCAGTGCTCAGTATCGTGGGAGAGGGTGGATAGAAGTGGAAGTTGATTGCTTACTCAACCAAAGTTCCTGTGGTGGTAATGTCGTCCTAGTACAGGGCAAATTATCTTTTAAAAGAAGTAAATTAAAAGCTATGGTATGCTTTTATATGCATGCTCTTAGTATGCAGAATTAATCATTTCAAATAATTTGCCTAAGTTCAAATGGTAAATATTGTAGGGACTGTCAATGCAGTGCGCTATATCAGTTATGGAAGAACTTGAATGAAACTAAGTACTACAGTCTGGTTTTTTTAAAAGTTTGGACCAATTCAGGGAGAACTGTAAGCACATACACTGACTTGACTCCTGGTTGACCCACCTTTCTACAATCTCCAGTTCTTCCTGCACATGAAGAAAGCAAAGAAGGAAGTTTCACTCGTGGACTCTGTGTACACCATGGACATGTTGATCAATGCAGCTGATAATCAGATACCCAATAAACCTATTTTGTCACTACTGACATTAATTTCCTAGTCCAAGGTTCACAATTTTCCCTTCTCATACGAGTTTTGGCAGAAATTTTTCCATCTAACAGCATATAAGTTTATAAATTAAAAATTCCTCAGTCCTAGTCTGCTGTTTTGCTCTGAGCAACAGGGCAGTCAAATAAACAGGCAAAGCACTGGAAAACTGACAGACATGAGATTCATAAGGGCAAGTTTAAGTGCTCATCTAAAACCAGTTTGAAAGCATCATTAATCATGCTGGGCGCTGAGCCAGTATAAGCAGCTAGTTACAATTGTATTACTCATTTTAACAGAAAAGATGAACTTTTCTCTGCTTTCCTCTGCATGGTTCTTTGCACTGAAAGTACTCCAGACTCAGCTAGAGGTCTTCCTTCGTAGGTTAGAAAAGGGGGACAGCAAGAGGTTTTAAAATGATAAAATGAACATATTTCAGTTGTTCCACCCCACCCTTCATAAGGTTTGCCGAGGTATTCTTTCATTAGAAATATATCCCTTGCTTCAATTGTAAAACTAATGGCAAGTCCTTCTTCTGCTAGGGAATACTCTTCACACTATGCAAACAGGCAAAAGAAAACCAAAGTAGATCTCCAGATTATCCATTCCTCTACAGCAGGTTACTAAAAGGACACACTGCCTCTAACAAAACTAAATTTAGAAGCATTTCTGCTGATCACTTGCACTGTCTCCTAATGTTAATTTACCAACGCTTTAAAGATCTCACCAATCAAAATTACACTGAACACTTACAAAATAAAATTGCCCATAGAAACTCTTTGTGTGGTCTTATTGTTTCTCCCTTGCTCACTATAGAACTGGGGAGCAATAGTTTTTTCCACCTATAATTTATTGCAGTTATCTGGGGACTAATTTATGCTAACCAAGTCCTTTGAAGATGAAAAATGCAATTCTTCAATTTTATGGATGTAGACTTCAGCTTTATGGATGTAGGTTTAGAGGCCTTCTCTTCTCAAGGGCTTGCACATCACAAAATTCAGGAAGGATATACTTTGGCCTTTACCTAAATGCTTGTTTTATGCTATATTCATTCGAAGTAAAGATTAATTTTGAAGACTTGTATTTCAGTGCATAAATTGAAATAAACTTGGGATTAAACCTGGAATTCTAGGAGGACCATGTATGTCATCTTCATTTCTATTGGTTCTGGGTCTTGCTATTGCATGCTTCTTTATTTAGTTCTTCAAGTACAGACAAGAACTGTACTTGAAGTATTCAGATTTGGTCTTGAAATAAATACATTATGATCCCAGTAAGAAAGGCACTTAGACTCTGTAAGGTATCATTTAAAAAGCTATTTATTAGAGTTAACACTGCAAGAAGAGAATAACATAGGTAATCTTATGTCCCTTTAGATGCTTGAAACCCCAAGTTTGGGGTTTCGAATGGGCCTCCAAGCCCTGCGTAGCACGCCGTGCAGACCCCATCCATAGAAGAGATTATCCCCTTTTGGTCCTTTGAGCTACTCCTTGTTTTCTTACAAGGAAACAACTTTATTTATCATTTCTACTGTCAGACAGGAGGGATGTTCGCATGAGAACGTGTTGCTGCACAGTTAGATAAAAGCAAGGCCAGGCAGGTGGTATAGTTGCCGGAATGGAGCGGGCGCTGCCTGCAGGCTCCTCTGTTAAAATCAGCCAGTTGTGTTCATCCTGCAGCCAAAATTTGTGCAGCACAGGCCTGAAGGCTGTGCTGGTCGTGTGTGTACGTGACCATGCCATGTACAATGTTTGAGCAGTCAGGACCACCGCACCACTCTGTAATGATATTTTACTAAGTAAGTTATGTTTTAAAATTGGGTAAGGATGTGTTGATACCTCTGAACTTCAAGAGGCTTTTATTTTTCTCTGTTTCAGGGATAATAGGATAAATCAGGTTCCAAATGGGAAACCCCAGGGAAGCTGCTTGAATTCCTTATTAAGTCCACAAGCAATTTCTTAGGTAAATAAACCATAAGTGTTCTTAAATCATTTATTCAAATACAAGGTGATTTGTAAAGTTAAAGACTGCTAATAAATTGGTATCACAGAGCTGGTAAAACACACAAGTATGACCAACTTTGGTATAACTCCCATGACATGAATGTAATTTACTTTACATTTCAAAAGCAAAAGAGAAAGAACCAGGCAGAGAAAGCAACTAAAATGAAGTAAGTGTAATATAGTTAGAGTTGATTATTACATTTTCATTTTTTTGTGGCTTTTAAAATTGCAGCAATGGGGGCTCCTTCTTTGCCCTGCAATAACAAAACATCGGAAGTAAAATTGTAGTAATTAATGAAAAACAGTGGGTATGAACATATAATGGAGAGTTAATGGAATATTTAGGAAATAAGGAGAGGAATGCAAAAGTAGTAATGCAATGAACACTTCCCATTTCAGAAAGAGTGTGGGCTGAACACTGTGAAGATGCACTTTAATTAAGCAAAGTACATTTCATTAGTTGTTTCTTCTCTAATAAAAACACATACCAGTGTGTATATCTATCTATCTAAAATCACAGTTTATCTTAGGATGAGACCCTCTCACTGGGCCTTCTAGTACTGTGAGGTTCCCCCTAAATTCTGTGAATTCTCATCTAAAATTTATTGTATGCACAAGATGTTGTTCTTTATTGTATAGAAATAATTCATATCATGTTCTCTCTCTCCATCATTTCACTCGTGCAGAAGCAAGAGGTCTGTGGGGGGCATTAATGCTTTGTTGTTTTCCACACTACTCACTGTAAGTAAATTACATTCACTTGTTATGTATTCTGCAGAGAGTTCTGTATTGTGCTCCGTAAACCCAATGAGAAGAACAAGAAGACCACTTGTGACTAGTCCAAACACTTGATGTGGACATAGTGAACATTTCTTTATTTTCTCTTCCCTTTATTCTGTATATAGCACATAAGCAAATAACTGTTTTTCCTTTTCATTTCTGTAGTACTTTTAATAATATATTTAAGCACTGATCAATAAAAAATAATTTTTCTAAAAGCTCTATATACTGAAAATAGGACTGGATAGTTCTTCATTTTTTTTCCCATAGCAAATTGCTAAACTGTATTGTAATGAGGCTACACTACAGTATGAGAAAACACATCGAAATGAAACTGTGCATGCCTGATAGAGCTTTTTCCTGGGTAGAAGGCAGAATAATAAACCTTTAATAACTGATACTAGTGATTTTGCTGAATACTTTCTAGCATGCATGAGGCTAAAATGTGGTTGAAAACAGACTAAACACCTACAAAAACCAGAATATATTAGAAGTCTTCTATGTAGTAGAAGTAGTCTTCTATGCTCATACTTGGCTTTATGGGAAAAAGAATTGACAACATGTTCAAGATCAAATATGAAATAAAGGAATGAAAAAAGCATAAGCTCACAATATATTTAGACTTTAAGTATGTATAATCTGAAGTATTTTTTTCCTCTTTACTTACATTTAGGAAAAAAATAATTCATCTTCAGTTGGACTTGATCTGAATTTCTATATTTGTGTTGAGAGACAGCATCAAAAACCCATTAATCCAGACAGATCTAATCATAATATTTAGAAGGCTTCAATGATAGCACTGTAGAGATTCACCTTAGCCAGCTTTAAATAGAAGAAATGGTGTTTAAAGAAATAGAAAGATGGTGTTTAAATCTGAGCTTGTCACCCTAGTTGCCTTTGCAGTCAGTGGAAACCAATAGGTGCCTCCAGAGAATGTCTCATCTGGTCTATCGAGACCAGAGAGAGGTGTCTTGTGTTGTGAATCGCCCTCTGGAAGTGCCTGTTTCTTTCTGTGGCCTACAGAAGGAGCTATTTTATTAGCCACAATTACCTCTTCTGTGCTCCTCCTGTGGAGCAACACAATGCTGTTGTGGTGTCTAAGTAGGATTTTTCTTAAAGTTAAGTGAGTGGCAATGTCAAGCAGGAAAGATGTGTTCTTGACACCACTTGACATTGTGTTGAACCATTTGCTTAACCCTGGGCTTAGTTCGAGTGTGTGATCCTACCTGGGTGTAAGATCTAAAGTCTTAATGATGTTAATTATTTATTGGCATATTATCATATTTCACTGTGTTCTGCAATGAATTACAATGAAGGCAATGGCATACATTGTGAAAATCTAATAAGTTTATGGTAAGAGCTTTTTGCTGTTTTCTTCACTCTTTGGTAATTATGCTTAGGATTGGTTTCTGGTAAGCGTATGGTCTTCTGGGTAGGAACACTAGCTGCTACTTCAGCTCCTGCAGCTTCGACCTGACTTTTTTTTTATTTCTATAAGACAAAATGTCAGTACACTTCATCAGTCAAACTCATTGTTAATGTTTATTACATTATCACTGTTTGGTTTGGTTTTAATTTTTTTTTTTTTTTAAATTAAATGGTATATTATTCATTACTGAGTCAAACTTTCTTCCTTCATAATTTATTGAAAAATATGGTTTTTAAGAGGGGTTTTGTCATACTTAATATATGCAGTGACCATATTTTCATCTGCAAATATCCTTTGTGTTAGGATTGCAACTATGCTGTCACTTTGTATTATGCTGGGTATTCTAGCGTCATGTTTGTGCAATTCATTTATGATTTTTAGCTTTTTTTATAACTGTGGTCTTTCCAAGACTTGTTAAGAGTTCTTCAATTGCTACTGTCTTTATTCTTTTTTATCTGAGTTGAAGAAAGCTTTTCAAGGTTTTGGTGAAAAGAGTTTTTGAGCCATGACTTAAGCTTGTTTTTTTGATGCATTCTTATATCACATTGTTTTTATAGCTTTTTCATTTCCCTATTATTTCTCAAAATTAAGTTAAAAAGAAAAAAAAAAGATGCTTGACAAGTTTCTGTCTTCTCTTATTTATGCAAGTTTTAGATCTTTATGTTGGGAACACTATTATAATTGTTGTAATCTATGATAATGTCATGCAGAAAATAATCCATATCATGTTAATGGTGATTTCTTTGAATCCAAATGCTGTAGCTCTCTGAATTGTGCTTTAGTTTCTTTGAAAATTACTTTTGCTTTATATCAGCTTTCTATTATAGTGGAAAATTTATTTTTCTTGAGTTAGGTTTTCAGTCATATTGCACATAAATTAATACCACCTCCAGATGTTCTGAGGGGCAGATTTAAGTTTCCTTTGAGTGTCTAGAGCATTATTGCTTTTCTTGAGACTCCTGATTATTTTGGGGTGAACGTGTGGGAAGAATGCTCTTTCAACTGTAAGCCTAATGCCAGCCACAATTTCATTAGCACTCTACTATTTTGATTTTGAAAATATGTGTCCATTTTTCCTTCTCTTTATATTTATATATCTTGACAAAAGTCCCTCATTGCTGGCCTTAATGTTCTTGGGAATTTTGTCAGTCCAAGTTTGTAGGCAATTGTAGAATTAACCTTTGATCTAAACTTCGTGTCATCTCTTACTGTATAACATTGTAAAATTACTGTTTTCATGTAGTGTGTTTAAAACCTGGCTCAGAGCAATTGCTGTTAATTGATGTTTGGTCTATCAGCAAATTTTTCTGCTTTAGAAGTCATAATTAATGCTACTTGCTTTGAGTGCTAATCCTCTGGCCTCCTTGAATATTTTATGACTCTGTTTTTATTCTTAAATTGCTTTTTGTCTGCTCCTGGCCATTAACATGTGCTTATTACAGTGATTTAAAATTACATTCATCCAATTCTTTTAGCAGCAGCATTGTATTGTTGCAGCTACGGTTGCTGTTCCAGAAATCTACTTTCACAGTTTGTTACACCTTAATAAAGAGCTTTTTGGAGCTCTGGCATTCCAATCAGCAATGCTTGCCAAGAAGAGTAGGTTGCTTGGTATGCATTATTTTTAAGGGGTACCTTGTTATACTTCTGTAACTTCATTTTTAATTTTTTTTTGCATATGGACTGTAGCACAACTCCAATTTGGATGGCCAATGCATTATTTTTAACTTTACCTTAAGATCTGTTCAGCCCTATCATGAGATAGTACTCCTATAGGCAAAACTTAAAGTGTTGTTAGGATTCCCACCAGAGTACGTCCAGAGAAGAAATGCACTATTGTATTTTGAATTATTTTTGAAAGATCATGATGATTTTTTCTTTTCTTATTTCTACTCTTTACTGTCTGTTTTAGAGTGGGTTTGGAGGATTCCTTTAGAACGTGAGCACACATACGCAGACTATAAGGAAGGGGAAAAGCAAACGTTTTATTAACTACAATCATGCATTACACTAAGGGTATTTTGCAAAGCAATTGTCTTACCAACCCGAGGACCATGAGAAAGGTGGACCATCCGTACATTCTTGTGTTGTTCTGCGCCGCGAACTCAGCCCAGCGGTCAGCAGGTGCCAGCTTTACGTGGGCGTCCCCATGGAGGCAACGGTGACCTTGCTGTACACCGGCCCACCGTTCTTTGGGAAAATCCCAGTATTTATACATTTACAAAGGAAACAGGTTCCGACACACGTGATCAGCGGGTGCCGAAACACGCCTTGATTGGCAGCTCTCAACATAGGGAGCCTATGGCGCATGTGCTCGCTGATCAGGCGCGCTGCACGAGCCATAGCCACCCCGTCTATTGGTTTGTAGGCCTTGTTCACGCGACATATTGCCGTAGTCCAGCATTTACGTATTAACCTATACTCAAGCCAACAGCAAAATATAACAAAGCAAGCAAAATTGTACATTGTGCTTTATATTCCCTCATTATTGCATGTCTTCCACGTCCTTCACATCCTCCCCTAACGTTTTTCTCAACTTTCCTTATCCTTCTCTGTTCAGCATTTCACACAATAGACAATAAACCATCTGTTTTCTGTGCTGACTGCAGTTTTCTTAGCTATCTATTTCTCACCCAGTGTCCATCCACGGACCAAAATCCCATCTTTTATCCCTTCCGTATGCACTGTCTTGTAATTTTATTTGTGTTTTACATCTTAAACTCTCAAAGTCAGTGCCCAGTGCAGCTGCACAGCCTTTTCAGCTCCCCAGCCCTGCTGCCAGCTAGGTACCTGTTTGTTATCTAGCTCAACCGCTCTAACTTTCATGCTGTTATCCACCGAGTAGTGGGGTCATGACTTCTTTGCTTCAGACTTGTCCCATACATTCTCACAATTCCCTATTGCTGGAATTCCTACTACCCTGAGAAAAAAAATTAATTGCAAAAATAAGTGATGGTTCTGGTTTTCTACTGTATTACAGAGCAACTGGGGGGATTGAATGCCAGTCTATGTCTGTTAGCCCTCATATGTGGCTAGTTAAATGACGAGCATTACATGTCCATAATTTTTTGTTACACGGTGAAGAAGAAGTATGGCTGATCGTGGTCATCAAATCACCTGAGCCAACACACCAACTCAGACATTTCTTTTACCAGTATCATCTGAGGTGATTATCTCACTTAACAGGGAAAGGCTGTAAAGACAGAAATTGATAGAAAACTGAAGACGTTCTATATAAATAAGTACTTTAGATATCAGATATCTTGAATTTTCTGTTTTTGGAAAAATGAAATTGTTTGTTTATAGTGAATGTCTTAAAGTTACCTACTATTCCATACTAAATTTCATACTGGAGGCCTGGAAAATTGTTAAACAAATTCTTCCCAAACCATGCTGCAGCGAGGGTCTATCTTCTGACACAATTTTATAATAAAGTGGGTGTTAATAATTTTACAATACTTTTTCACTGTTGACTAAACTGAATTTTTGAATACTCTTTCTAATTAATATTTCTCAACTAGCATATTTAAGAAGGATTAAAAGAACAAATAACTTGTCAAATACAGTGAGTTATAAAGACTTTAACTTCCATTCTGATATAAGTTGCACCTCTTCTAGTCCCCATCTAGTATGATGTCATACTTATGCATTTCTTGACAAGCTCTATGAAAAAAAGATTATGAGTATGTTTAAATGAAATGCAGATGAAAAGATCAACAGAAAGGCTTTGAGTAATCAAAATGAAATATAATATATAACATTTTGTCCAACTTTGATGTCCCATTTTGCCTGCTGGATCTGCATGCTAAGCACAGTAACCTGGGACAGGCCTCTCTTTGACATATGAGTGAAAGTGTACATCTTAAATTTGTTAATTTAATTGGATTTACCACTTTTTAATGTTTGAGTGGTAGCAAATTCATACCCTGATAGTTTGAAAATAATGTAAAATGGGAGTTTAATAAAGGCTTTTTCCTCTTGGCCACCAGCATTTATAGGAACCCTGTTTCTCAAGTATTTTCGATTTTGCTTGTTCATGTCTCAGATTAGACAACCCCAATGGTGAAACAGAAATAAAAATGTCAACATTTTAAAAGCCTGAGTCCTTATGAGATACATAGGTTTATATTTTGTGGTGCTAAAATGTTCAGACCGGCCAGGTAGTTTTATTGCTCTCTTCTTGGGGACAAATAAATCAATAAGGAGAGCACTTATAAAAGCACTTCAAAGCAGGTAAGATCATAAAAAGGCGGATAGCTAGTTTTAGCATTTTATTTATTTTACAATAAACTTTGAATGGTTTTTGTTGGTTTAAGTTATTTTGAAAAATACCCATTTCACTCATTTCCCTGTTTGTTATTTTAGTTTAGCGACCTGATCGTATGAAGAATGGAAATAAGAACTACCAATTCAACAATTTTAAGAAGAAATATGACTCAGAAAGACTAAGCATGTAGCATTTGCATGTGCACACAAATAAAAAGAAATAAGAGAACCTTGTGAAGAAGAGAGCCCTCCATCTATTTTGTAATAAATTATATCTTTCCTGAAAAACTTCGCAATCTGCAGCAATTAGATGCGTTAATCACTTCTGATCTAGGGGCATCTACTGACATGATTAATTTGACTGTGTATTAGCAGTGCTAGAAAATGCACCATGAATAAAGTATATACATTCTGAGTGGTGTTGACTCAGGCTGTTTACCATTTTAATCCATTAGTAGTTGGTTTTCCTAATTATCTTGTGCATTATATTAAATACTCTAATTACTTGCTGAAATAGCTAGCTGAACTTTACTTCATAAATTCTAATATATGCAGCGTCCAATGTATGTAACTATCTTGAAGACTTAATTGTATATTTCTAGAGAAGTAGAAGTGGATATTGTATTTAAATATGGAAGGAGTAATAATAATTTGTGTGTGTTCCAAACAAATCTTCTTGCTTATGAAAAGATAGGACAGTTGTGGTGTGAGGAGCCTTAACTTGGTGTGTTGCAAACCTGCTTCTTCTAAGTAGGCTTCTCAAATCTACCCATGCTGTAAGAGTTTTGAGAAAATTCTCTGTGCTGTGTCATGTCTTTCTAGTTGTTTCGTATTGGATGTCAAGAAGACAAGTCTGATGTTACAGTAGAATTCTTCATGACAAGGCAAATTAAAAACACAGCTCTCATCAGAGATTCTTGTAGAGACCCAAGGTCCTCATCAGTTTACAGGTTTTGAAAGCTTTGTTTAAGTAGTGACTGACCTGAATCCTTTTCTCTGTTCAGCAGACTCTGATACCCTGGAAGAAACAAATTCTGACAACTAAATTGTCAAGACATAGGACAGTAGTCTCTAACAGTCAGATTTCTTGCATGGTATTCCAGTTACCATTAACAAAAATATAGATTCAGTTTGCATAGTTGTTTTTTAACACTAAAAGAAGATCTTCATTGCAGGTGAAACAGGAATAGTTTATACAAAATACCACAATTCACTAGTACTTGTAATTAAAGAACTTTAGTATTCACTGCCAACAACTGAACAGCAGAACATAGGCCTTCAAAAGCTCTTTCCTTTCAAAAATCTGTGTTCTTTCTCAAAAGCAGATAAGCTTCAAGATATCTGTGAGCATAGCCTACAGACAGAGTCAGTTCCTAAAATTTGGCTTGCTATGAACTTACTGCTTGCTGTATGGTTGAAGAAACATAGATCTCTTTTAGCAGTATAATATTCAAGACTGAGGACTACCAAGATTCACTAAGGACTAATTTGGTCCTGATTAGTGTAAATATCCTGGATGGAGTAAATCAGCAAATTCATAGAAATAATTGTTCAGGATCTGATCTTCCTCCTTTTAGCTTTGCCATTATGCTATGACCTAATTATTTTATGGTTTGTGTCCTAGTGGATGGGATGACTTCATGGTACCTTGCTTGAACATAATGTTATTCATACAGAAGTCCAGATTCCTCCTAGTTATTTTGATTAAGTTAGCAAAAACTGTAAAGAGCAAATCATTGTTCTCAATCTGCAGTCATGTTCCATTAAAGGTTAAGGGAATCAGAACCCATGGAATGATTACTACCAAGATATTTACTCTCACGATGAATATGCCTGCAGTGCATACTTCCACAACAAACCAGAAATAGAAGTGACCTTTTTATTAGTGTTGCCAAGGGTAACATTTCAAAACACTCACAGCAGGAACCTAAATGATCACATATTGCATTATTGGGGAATTCAGATATTATGGTCCAACTCCCTACAACATGAAGATAGTCTTTATCAAATGAATCAGTTTCCTCTTTCTTTTTTTAAACACTCTCTCTCCTTTTGCCTAGCAGTCTGCCAACTTCTGAACACTAAAAATTACTATACCTTTTGCTGAAAATGTTTTTTCCTGCCTTTCCAATACTAATCAGAATGCATAGTTCACCCTAATTTAGCCTTAGTTAACCTTATTTTCCTATGTTTAATTGGATAACACTCACTGTTTTGTTCGATATTACAGCCTTCAAACCTGCATTAAACTGTGGTTTAGAAATTCCTTCAGGATGAGTTCTAATGGCATAAAAATCGGATTGTCCAAATATCTTTGCCCTGTACTTTAGATTTGCGTGTCCCAGGAAGAGTGCCAATGTGTGCCAGAGCTGTTTGCCAGTATGTGTTGCCCTGTATTTGAAGTAAACATGTTTTTGGCTGGCTTATAAACAACTGTTTTCAAAAATAAGAATATACTCACTGTTCTAAGATTATACAAGGTTTGTATCTATAGTCTTGTTTCTTGCATGTATAGAATGATGATAAACAAACATGAAGAAACTGTAAAAGTCAATCTGATTGCCTTCTGTATCAGACTGATCTTTTGAACCTCACTTTCCTCCATTAAAAAAGGAGAATATGCATAGTTAAGGAAAGAAGGTACAGGCAATGCTCCCATATGTGTTGCAAACTGTTCCCACCTGCTTTATATCCCTCCCTTTTTTTGGACTGAGTTGAATAGGATCACAACTGGTATATTTAAAAGAAAATTGTGATTAGGGATTTGATTAGCAAGAGAGTTGTGTTTCTGAGGGTTTTTTTTCCCAGAAAAAAGCCGCCTTTACATGATACATAGAGCTTTTCTGGAAAACAGATGTGGGGCCTAGAGAGGTAACCCAGGAAAAAAAAGGTACATATGAATAGCTGCCTCAAGATCATGCCTGTGTTGCCTGTAGAGGTGTAAACCAGCTCTTCTTCTGTCCCTAAATCTGGTCTTCCCAGTTTTGGTAGCCTGTTGCCACATTCTGAGACAGAACTGAATTTATATGATGGATAAATGGCACTGGTGAGATTTGTTTGGGCTTGAGAACTGAGATCCCTTGTGAGTAATAATCAATTGTACAAAGAAGTGTGAGTGCAGGGCCTCATCGTTATTATTCCAGTGATCTTTGTGTTTCCTAGTTATGTGGTCAGAGTGATTTATTTCAAAATAGTTGCTGAAAATGTTGTATGGAGTTTGGATAAATAAAACCCATCTTGTGCTCTACCTCAAAATTCTCCATTCCCTTTCAATTTAACATTTCAGATAGTTTTTGAAGTGTGACAGTTAGTTTTAATATATATATAATCCATGTTTTAATAAAATTGTGTTTACCAATACTGTAAATATTCTGCTAATTTTTTAAAGCAGGATAGCATATACGAAGTCAAATACTTTCTAAATGTCTATTATGTTCTACAAAACTACGTTTATGAACCAACCTTGTAATTGTACCTAAGGATGAAATCAGTTTTGGTTGGCAAGTTCTTTCTTCCATAAAATCATGCTGACAGGCATTAGAGATATCTTTGTCCTTCAGCTGGATTCTAAATATGATTTCCACCAAGTTGCTAGGCTTGGCAGAAGAATAACTGGTCTTTGACTGCTTAGGCCATCCTGTTTACCTTCTTCTATTAGCAGTTTCTTCATTAACATCAGAGATTTTTGTTTGTTTGTTTTGTTTTTTTTTTTTTTTTTTAACTTTCCAAGAATCCATTGGTTTAATAAAACACAATATTTTTGATAATTAACACTCACTGTCCCGACATCTCCTTGAACAATTATGAAGCATATTAGGCAAATAACACAAAACAGCTGATTAAAAAGGGGCTATTCCTAATGTATGTGTTTAACAATCTTCTTGGTTAGCATCCTTTGAATCTGAATATTCTTTCTGTGTTATTATTTACTATTTTATTATTTCCATGGAGAATCATAGAATCATAGAATGGTTTGAGTTAGAAGGTACCTTCAAAGATCCTCTAGTCCAACCCCCCTGCCATGGTCTTTCACTGGATCAGGTTGCTTTAAAGTCCCATCCAACCTGACCTTTAACATTTCCAATGATGGGGCATCCACAACTTCTCTGGGCAACCTTTTCCAGTGCCTCACCACTGTCATCATAAAAACTTTTTTCCTTATGTCCAATGTAAATCTATCCTCTTTCAGTTTAAAACCATTGCCGCTTGTCTTGTCACTACAGGCCTTGGTAAAAAATCTTCTGTCTTTCTTATAAGCCCCCTTTATATCTTGAAAGGCCACAATAAGGTGTCTTCGGAGCCTTCTCTTCTTCTTTTGAACAACCCCATCTGTTGTTCTGCCTTTCTTCATAGGAGAGGTATTCCATCCCCCTGATCATTTTTGTGGCCCTCCTCTGGACCTGCTCTAACAGGTCCGTGTCTTTCCTGTGGTGAGGGCTCCAGAGCTGGACGCAGTACTCCAGGTGGGGTCTCACAACGATGGAGTAGGGGGGCAGAATCACCTCCCTTGACTTGCTGGCCACGCTTCTTTTGATGCAGCTCAGGATACGGTTGGCCTTCTGGGCTGTGAGCACACATTGCTGGCTCATGTCCAGCTTTTCATCCACCAGTACCCCCATGTCCTTCTCCACAGGGCTGCTCTCAATCCCTTCATCCCCCAGTTTGTACTGATATTGGGGATTGCCCTGACCCAGGTGCAGGACTTGACCTTTTTGAACTTCATGAGGTTCACATGATCCCACTCCTCAAGCCTATCAAGGTCCCTCTGGATGGCATCCCTTCTCTCAAGTGTATCAACTGCACCACTCAGCTTGGTGTCATTGCAAACTTGGTGAGGGTGCAGTCAAATGTAATAATGGATATATTCTATAATTAGAATTTCTCATTACCAATATACTTTAAAAATCTTTCTTTTCCCTCAAACCCTATCTTTAGATTCCTTTTTTCATATTTTATTTTGCTGCAATTCATGTTTTCGTAGTTGGGCAGACTTCGTGAAGCATCTTCAGAAAAATAATAGTTGTCTGAATATTTTTCTCAAAGCACTACAGACTGTTAATTTAAACCTGTTAAGTAAATGTTTTAACTTCTTGACTTTAATCCATTTGTCAAGAATATTACAATGACCAACATTCTTTCCTTATCAGACTTTTTTACAGATCAAGTCCAAAGTATAAAATTAAAGTTGCATGAGACCTTGATTGTATCAATCTATTGTATTGTATCTATCAATCACTCAAGTTGATTACAGATTTGTTATTATATAAGGCCAGTCATTTTCTAGTCTAGAGTAAAAATGTGAATTTTGTATATGTAAATTCAAGCTTGAATGAATGGTATTCTTCATCAGAAAGTCAATACCGGGTGAAGTGGAAACCTTCATTATCTGTTTTGATTTTACATAGCTTGAAAACATGCCACCTCCTCTTCCCTCTTAAGACTGGGTAATTTGTGCCAGCATTATGTGATGGCGTTATTTAACACCAAATTGTTAATGAAATACAAAACACCCCTAAAATAAAAAAGTAAGTTTTATCTTGGATTGTCTTTTGGCTTATCTAAGCGATTTTATTTTACTTTATAATGAGCTTTAATGTCATCTGATGTTTCAAATAAATAGTAGAATAGCATAAAGTAGCTGTTATCACAATAGAAATGCAAACTTGAGAGTGTGATAAGAAATGTATGGTAATTATTATGCTACAGTAACATAAACTTGAATTTTAGGATTCATTTTTTTTTTATCATTCTTAGGTGATACCCTGATTTAACAGCAAGTGTTAGTGAAATAGCTCCATTGGTTTAATGAATCTTCATAAATATGAAGTAAGGCCTGTACCAAGTTGACAACTTTTATACTTAGCTGACATTTTGTTTAGGAATGAAAGAAATCACTTTTTAAAATCTCCATAGATAAATGGCAGTGAAAGAGAATGAGAAACATACATAATTTCCTTTGCTTCACTCTGTCCTGGTTTTGGCTGGGATAGAGT
>NW_009194702.1:0-2341 GCF_000690835.1 Fulmarus glacialis | reverse complement strand
TGGCGGCGGCCGCAGGGCGGGAATCTGCTCCTCTGAGGAAAAGTGCGGGGGTTTTAGGTTTTTGCTTTTAAAAACAGGAGGTAACCTGAGGGCACAGCAAACCCTCCCATTCCCACTGGCACCATCTCAGTGTGCGCCAGGGAAGCGTAAGCCCCACCTGGCCCTGCCGCCTGGACGGGCAGCGCCGGCAAAAAAAGTGTCCATTTTCTCCTCAGAGAGCAGGGCCCAACAGAGTCCGTCACCTGCCCCAAAGCAGGCTGTGCGCGCCCCGGGCTGGTCTGCATGTTTATAATGCCCGGTTCTCCTTGGCCAAACAGCGGCACGCAGGTTGTGCCGCGAGCTTGTGTGTGGTAGTGAGGTAGGGAGAAATTATCTCTCACCACCCTAAAATTGTGACCTTTGAGACGAGTTTGCACACTCCGGAGAAGAACTGAGAAGAGGTGGTAGTGGGTCCACCAAGAAGTAAGTGCTGGGTAATGGCAACATGTCGCACCCAAGTTCAGTGCCTGGACCTTGCGCTGCTTTTGGGCCTCGTCTGAAACTTGTGAAGAACTTCAAGCTTCTCTGTTTGAAGACCTTCCCTTTCAGGAATAAGGCAGTCATAGATTATCTGCCCCTTAAATTATCCTAATGTCGTTTCCCTCTCTGCCTCTCCAAAAAACCCTGTCTGGTTCCTTCACCTATCCTGGAGATTTCAGATCCCTGAGGCTGAGGAGAACATCCATTTCTTCCCAAATCTCGGAACTTGCCCTACCGTTGGAGTGAATAACAAAAATGTCGCTACTTTAAAGCAGATTTTGCCTCACGTATGTGCCAGGTTTGTTAGCTGTGACCGGGGGAGCCATTTCCTCTTAACGGGAGGAAAAAAAAAATCTTAGAAATGTCTTTCCAATACATCTCTGAATTTCAAAATCTATCAGAGGGGAAAATTACTTTTGTGTACAAAGGTGGTGTTTTATTTCCCTGAGTAAAATCTCTGGGTTTTGGTGTTTGCCCTAACTTCACCCTTTTGTTTCCATGAGGAAAAAATGATTTCTTGTCTGATTATCATTTATGGTTACATTGGTGATCTATTCCAGTTAAACCCCGTTTCAGGGAGAAAGACAGATACAGAGTATGTGACAGTTGTGGGAAGAGGAAGGGTGCTACTATGTTTTCCCTAATATTGACAATAATATAGCCTGCACAGTATTAGATGATTCAGCAAATGAGCCTGTAATTCTGTAACAAAGCAAGGCTCTTGGTTTCTGCATTTACATGTTGGTATCAGGCTGTTTCTCCACTTCACTGCTGTTTGAGCTCTGGGAGTAATTAAAAATACGTTCATGCTGGTGCTTGAACTGAATCGTTCTCATATTCTGAGTTCGTAAAAGTCAAAATCTCCAAACTTTAAGCCTAGAATAAAAAGTGTAGTATTGTAAGAGCTCCTGGATTCCTTCTAATAATCCACTTGACATTAACAAATAGATTGGAAGAACTGTAGATGCTGTTTCTCTAATGCTGCCTCTGGGTGCATTACAGAATTTTTATGGATAGTAGAAACCATATTAACACAACCCTTTCTAAACAGAAAAATGACACTGCTTCTCTGTTGCTTCATGGATTGGTTTTCCTAATATTTAGAGATTAGAATAGCTTGCTTCAACATCTAATTTGTTTAAATCACTGATCAGAACAATTCTGAAAGAAATCCAACTGTTCATTGCACAGATGTTGGAAATAGCGTCTCAGGATATCTGAGGATGAGCTGTCTTAACTTTCATAAATCAATGGACCCAGAAAATCGATCGCTGGAGAAAATATATCAAGTTCTTTAAAAATTCCCTTGTCATGTTACGTTACTTTTTTAAGCTTCAATTGGAGCATCCCAATCCTTAGTCTTTGAGGACATTGATGCTGGGTGAATTGTGCCATAAAGTTCTTCACCTGTCAGTGAAGACGTTTGGGATATTTGAGCAGCTTCATGTTTAACATTGCTGTTATTTACCTAATTTAGAAAGGTTATTAAGACAATCCGTGTGTGAGATGTGGTGGCTAGCAATTAAGCACCTAACAGTTGCTCACTCACTACGCCAGCCCAGCAGGATGGGGAAGAGAATCAGAAGAACAAAAGCGAGAAAAACTTGTGGTCAAGATAAAGACAGTTTAATTAGTGAAGGAAAGAGAGAAAAGAAAAAAAAAACAACAAACCCGACAAGTGATGCAGAGGCGGTCACTCGTCACCTCCTACCAGCAGACCGATGCCCAGCCAGTCTCTGAGGAACAGCTACTTTGGAAAGACTACTCCAGAGTTTTATTGCTGAGCATCACCTTATATAGAATCATTAAGGTTGGAAAAGAC
>NW_009194701.1:48237-48443 GCF_000690835.1 Fulmarus glacialis | reverse complement strand
AGGACTCAGGGAACTACAGGCTGGTCAGCTTCACTTCAGTTTGTGGGAA
Organism: Fulmarus glacialis; assembly: GCF_000690835.1. Classification (NCBI taxonomy): domain Eukaryota; kingdom Metazoa; phylum Chordata; class Aves; order Procellariiformes; family Procellariidae; genus Fulmarus; species Fulmarus glacialis. The sequence continues at coordinate 48,394 of NW_009194701.1, read as the reverse complement.
GGCGATGCAGCAACTAATCTTGAAAACCACTTCAGGCACATGAATAACAAGAAAGTCATCAAGAGTAGTCTGCATGCATTCACCAAAGGGAAGTCACGCTTGACCCACCTGGTTAACTTGTATGATTAAATGGCAGGCCTGGGAGGTGAGGGGGGGG
>NW_009194701.1:33325-47816 GCF_000690835.1 Fulmarus glacialis | reverse complement strand
AAGCCCATGCACCAGTATATGCTGGGGGCCACCCAGCTGGAAAGCAGCTTGGCAGAAAAGGACCTGGGGGTCCTGGTGGACAGCAAGTTGAACATGATCCAATGATGTTCCCTTGCAGCAAAGAAAGCTACTGGTATACTGGGCTGCGTTAGGCAAATTATTGCCAAGTGGGCCAAGGGAGGTGCTCCTTCCCCTCTACTCAGCACTGGTGAGGCCACCCCTGGAGCACTATGTCCAGTTCTGGGCTCCTCTGTACCAGAGAGACATGGACATACTGGACAGAGTCCAGCGAAGGGCCAGGAAGATGATTAAGGGACTGGAGCATCTCACATATGAGGAAAGGCTGAGAGAGCTGGGACTGTTTAGCCTGGAGAAGAGAAGGCTCTTGGGGGGATCTCATCAATGTGTATAAATATCTGAAGAGAGGGTGCAAAGAGGACAAGAGCCAGGCTCTTTTCAGTTGTGCCCAGTGATAGGACCAGTGGCAATGGTCACAAACTGAAACACGGGAGGTTCCCTCTGAATATCAGGAAACACTTTTTCACTGTGAGGGTGGCTCAGCACTGTCACAGGTTGCCCAGAGTGGTTGTGGAGTCTCCATCCTTGGAGATATTCAAAAGCCACTGGGCAACTGGCTCTAGGTGGCTCTGCTTGACCACATGACCTCCAGAGGTACCTTCCAACCTCAACCATTCTGTGATTCTTTGATTGTGTGATTCTGTGATAATGGAGTTCATACAAAAGATAAAGTCCTATTTCTGGGTATATTTAATACAAGAGCTCAAAGAGGAGGGAACTGCTTTTGCTGTCAACCAAGCAAACCAGTATTTGGCTACATATACCCATAGACAGACATTTTAGATATTTTATTCTGATTTTCTCATTAGATATAAATTCTAATGTAGAACTGTACGGAAGAAAACCAGACTCTGTATTTCATGCATAACATGAAATACAGTTTGTATTCTTTTCTTACTTTTCCTAAATTAAGTCCAAATAAATTCTTGCTGTAGAACTCAGTTCTGCAACTTTTTTTGTAATGCAGGCATACTTGTCTGGCAGTTGGATGTCCCACTGAGCTCTCAGAATAATTAGTAAGGACTGTGAAAAAGGTCTTTTCGGTGAGTCTCCTTTGCTTACAGGAACATCCTTGCTAACCTGGGCTCTCAGTGCATATCAGTATTAGAATATTGCAGCAACTTTGAAGCAACCAATTCTACCATGTTGTGACTTCCCTTTCCCCTAGTCTATTTCCTGGAGAAACTTTTCTAGCTTTTTCTGCTATGCTTTTGTATTTTCTTCCCAGGTCTAAATAATCATTTGAGTTTGTCTTCCACAGAGAACCAGGAATTATCAGTGAGGATCTAAAAGGAAAATGCTTTCATTTCCTCCTGACCAAAACCTTTTCTGATATAGTTCAAGGACCTTAGAGAAAAGGAAATCCTTTTAACCATTTGCCAGTTTCTCTAAATCATCTCTAAAGTACCTCACCTTCTCTAAAATCCACCAACAATCTCAATCTTTTGAGGACCCTGAACTTTGAATATGAAGCTGAAAAGGTTTTCTATCTTTTAATTCTATCCTGGTACCTTCCCTTTAATCTATCCTTTAATCTATCCTTTAATTTAGTTTTCTATCCTTTAATTTATCCTTAATTAATCCTTTAATTTAAGGTTTTTAAGCTTTCCCTCTTAATACAAAATAGCAACAAGTTCTGTAGTCATGATAGCCTAGTGATAGAGTAGGTAGCAAGGTGAAGTAATGTCTTTTATTGGACCAGATAAAATTTACACTGGAGTTTGATGCTGTTCTTTGAGACCTGAAGAGAGGTTTGTGTGCTCACCAGCTTGCCTGGTCTTTTTACCCCTCTGTATGAAGTTGACTAATTGTTAAAAGCTGTTTTCCCTTTATTTTTAGGCAATAGCAACTCTAATGCTTTTTTTGCTGGCAGAAATCTCCACAGAAGTAGCAGACTTGTAAGCATTGCGCACACATATATAATGGAATAGGGGTTTAAGAGAACGGTATTTTACAAAACAAGACCAGTGTATATCATTCATTATGAAGCTAATACTAGCCAGGCAAGCATTTTTACTTATACATCGGAAAACAGAAAAAAGGCCATTGTCTTTTAAAGGATCTTGTAACTTTTCCCTATGAGCCCCCTTTTGCCCAAGATAACTGCTGATCTCCACAAGACTGGTGATACTCACTGAAACTTCCATTGAGGACTACTGCACAATCAGACAGATGAAGACGACCCTTGTATTGCAAAAACTCTACTTAGCAATTTCATTGAAAAAAGAGGGCTGAAGCACACGATTGCACAATAAATTCTTGCTACTTACCTCACAAAAAAAATCAAATGACAGCTGAGAATTTTGAACCTTCAACTTTTTTGCTATGCTCCACTATTCATATTTAGGTCAAATTGCTAGCTGCTCATCTCTGAGATTTTGGAAATAGCCTATATAATTCCCACTGAAGCCTACCGCATACTCAGTACACTTTCTGAAGGTGAGTTGCAGTAACAAGCTGGGTCTAATAAGTTTATATGCTAATATCTACTGCCCATGTTTAGCACAAGAGGGAAGTTAAGACTCAAAGAGATTTTACCAAGGGCTATAAAATACTGGTAGGGGTAGATCCCACTATCTATAATTAAGAGACACCCTGTTCCTATGATGTGTGAGTTTGGATGAGTTTAAAAGTATGCTGTATAAAATGTACCATCACAGAATGCCTGAGTAGCCTTATTAACCCAAGAAATCTAGGCAGTGTTCAGTGGATTAAATTTAGGGTTGTACTTTACCTGTCAGTTTGATCTGGCCTTTAAACATTTCAAAGGAAGTGGGAGTTTGTTGGAGAGATGTTATAAATAGTCTTACTGAAACACTCATCTGAAATGGCTAATTAATTAAATTATAATTGTCATTTGTAAAGATGCCATTGTTCTTTATGCATGTCAGGTGATGGATAGAATCAGCTAATTATAAGCAGAAACCAGTATTGAAAGTGCTATGACCATGATCTGTTGGAGCAGGTAACTCTACTTATTTTGATAATCCCGGCAACTCAAAAAATACTGCTTGTCACAGACAAAACATGATCAATTCACAAATTTTAAATGATATGATGTTTGAAGAGGTTTTTTGATTTATTAATTACATGTAGTTAACCACCAGCCAGTGAACTATTCATGCAGGATCGATGTCAGTAAATGTCTAATACTAGACACTAACAAAATGCAAATCTCATTTCTAAACACCTTCTACAGCTAATTCTAAAAAATTCCAACCCAGACACACACATACACACATAGTTTCAAAATTACATGCTTCCCTTCCTCCACAGAACGTGGGTTACCAGCACACAAACCCTCTTCTGGGAGCATGGGTTCCGCACTTTTGCAAGCATGCTGTTGGAGGTGTGGATGATCTAGCTTTATGCGTACCCATGTGTTCCCCATAATCTGCTAGTCTGCACGCTGGTAAAAGAACATCCCACAATGTCACATGCATACACACGAGGTATGAGTCTCTACTTGGTACATCCTATAGTGTCAGTCGAGATGCAGGTTAAACATGGCATCAGACAGGGAGGAAGCTTAGCAAAGGTCATGCTGTTGGTGGGACAGTTTCTGGTACTGGGGTTTAACTGACTGGTCCTTTCCACTCCAAGGTCTATTCCCATTATTACAAACCTTCATGCTTCTTTTATACTTCTTTATGAGATGACCCCTTCTTTGGTCCAAAAGTCTCTTGGTAATTCTCTGGTTACTGTTCAGTCTGGTTGATGGTTATCTTCCTCTTTAGCCTTAACAGTTTGAGGCAAACAGACTTTCAGACTGAGTATCCCATTCACCTACACTATTTCCACCCACATTCCCATTGACCAGCTGTTATTTTGCCAGCGGTGGGCTGTGTGACTGCTCAAGCATGTGCAGTATATGATGTCTGTAATATCAGAATAAATATGTAATTTTATTATATTTACTTAGCCCTTAATAAGTAAAAGTAGAAAAACTTTGTAATTTCAGAACATTTTTTTTTCCAGAATCTACAATGAAACTACTAGATTATGAAATAACAAGTTCATCTTCACACACACAAAGAAGCAGAGAGGTACAATGATAGTCAGCAAGCCCCTATTACCTAAGTAGAGAAACTGGAGCACTCTGATCTGGCTCCTTTCAGGGCTGTCACAGGAGGACAATCAGATCCATTGCCTGTGTGGTGAAAGCCATCAGGATGAGTCAACTGGATAGGCTCTTTGATCACCTTACAGAACAAGGAGGGTTACTGCCTATGGGATGCTGGGCAAGAGCATCTTGGGATTCTGCAAGACATTTTATAAGATGTTTTGAAGAGGAACCAAAGACAGGGAAAGGGGAAGATCAAGGTGTTTTGGGGTTGAACAAGTGTAAGAAGGTAGAGGGATAAGAGTATTTAAGGGACTGATTTTGTGTAAACAGATTGCTGGTCAGTATGCTCTTCTGGCCATGCTCTGCACCTGATCACTGCAGTCTCTCCTGTCTTCGTATTAAAATGCATCTCTATTTTCCTGGGTGAAGGGCTCTCTATTTTATATAAAAGTGCATATATGGAGGTCAAAGTGCCAGCAACTGGAGTCAGACCACAGCTCAGAGAGGCTCTGTATCAGTGGTGCCAGCAACAGGAGAGACCAGACTGAGTGCATATGGTGTGGGTACAGTATGTGACACTGGCAAATATCAAGCCAGATTAGCTGGCAAGTAGGATAAGTGGTTTGGAAATCAGGAATTAAAGCAACCATAAGTCTGGGCTGTATACTGGAGAGACCAGAGGGTGTGTAAGTTGGCTATTGGAGGGACCAGGAGGTTCAAGCAAGCCACTGGAGAAACCATAGGGTCTGGGGTTGGAGCGAGAGTCCTGTTTGCATGTGTGTATCTCAATGCATAAGGCAAACAGAGGAATTAGCTACAGAAGGGATGAGGTGGTCCAGTCCAACTGCTGAAGAGACCATAAGGTCTAGGGGTCGACTATGAGACACATTTGCATGTGTGTGTCTATGCATGAGGCAACAGGAGACAGCAGGATCCAAGGGCTAGCCAGTGGGTAGACTTGAGTGTCTAAGCCCAGTTACTGGAGGGATCCATAGCAGGTGTGTCTGTGCATGTGTTAGTGCATGCAGAAGGGTCTGAATACCAGCAACTGGAATGTGGCTGCAGGCTTCAGGGGTCTGTATGCCCACTTGTCAGTCAGCTGGGGAGATCAAGAGTTCAGGCCCAGCTTCTTGGTAGCCTGAGTGTTGAAGGCCAGTTACTTAGGAAGCCATAGTATGTGTGTGTGGGTGTCGCTGCGCGTGTGAGTGTGCAAAGTATCTGGAAGGCCAGGGGATCCAAGGCCAGTTATTGGATAGACTGTGTCTATGGCGAGTTACTGGACAGTCCCTTGTGTGCCTCTGTATGTGTGTTGGGGAGGGGCTCGGGGTAAGTGTGTGCATACCTGTGAGTGAGGGGTGTGAGTACCAGCAGCCGGGGCAGGGTTGCAAGCCTCAGGGGCTCATTTGTCCAGGTGCCAGCAGATGGGGAGACTGAGGTCCAGAGCCAGTTACTGGACAGACTGTCTAAAGCCAGTTACCAGAGGGACCCACATTGTATATGGGTATATATTTTCTGTTAACAGACCTTCATCCTGATCAGCCATAGAGGGGAACAGAATGAGGCTGTTGGTGCTGTTTGTGTTTATGTGAGTGCTGCTTTTTCTGTATGCGTTGATCTGTGTGGCTGACCATGTGTTTGTGTATATGTGTATTGTATATCTCTGTGTGTGTGTGTGTGCGTGTATGCGCGTGTGCATGCATCTATCAGAAATACACCTGCAGCCTCACTATTGGTTCAACCGGGGACAAGGACCTACTGCAGCCTTGCCTCTACCGGGCTACTGGATTTGGCAACCCCAACCTGAAACATTAATTCATCAAAATAGCACCAATCTTACTGTTGAACTGTTTAAAATCCACAACCTACTTTTCCAGAAGTAGGACTCTAAAGCTAGCTTTTTCTTATTTAAAAATTGGAATCAGTGATTTGAAGAGCATGTAGGAATGTAAATTGATCAGAATAGTGTTAATGCTTTGAAGAGATCAGATGTTGTTGGTTGCAAACACAGAGCAAATTGATTTATCTGTTTTGGTTTAAGCTTTCGTTGCCTTTGCAATAGAACTGCGTTTAGTCCTGGCCATCATTTTCACCAGGGATGGACTAATTTAAGCTTAAAAATTCAGAACAGTAGAAGAATCCCTATGTCAGATTTGATACTCTACTAAAATATGAACTTATTAAAGAAATATGCAAAAATACCTTGTCTAGCAACTTCATACCATGGAAAGGAAAGCTAAGACTTAAAAACATACATATTTTCCTTGTTTAATTCATTTTACATAGTTCTATCTTCTCTTTATAATGAACAGATAAATGTCTATATTTTAACCTCCAGTTAGAACCTATCAGATCTATAGTAATGTTCTGAGACACTGAGTATATAACAATAGCAAGTTTTGTAAAAGTCACATCGTTTCTTGATACAATCCATGTACCTGTCCTAGTTTCGGCTGGGATAGGGTTAAATTTCTTGCTAGTGCTGTGTTTTGGGTTTAGTATGAGGAGAATGTTGAGAACACACTGATGTTTTCAGTTGTTGCTAAGTACCCTCCTAGTCCAAGGACAGCTCCCATGCCTACTGACTGAGCTAGGTACACAAGATGGGAGGGAACATAATCAGGACAGCCAGCTCAGCTGGCTAATGGGGTATTCCATACCATGTGACGTCATGCTCAGTATATGAATGGTAGGCATGATCCAGGAAGTACCGATCGCTACCTGGTTATTGGTCAGCGCGGGTGGTGAGCAATTGTGCATCACTTACTTTGTATATTTTATCATTATCATTATTATTCTCCCTTTTCTGTTTTATTAAACTGTCTTTATCTCAACTCATGAGTTTTTCTCACTCTTACCTTTCCGATTCTCTCCCCTTCCCACTGGGGGTGGGGGGGAGTGAGTGAGCGGCTGCGTGGTATTTGGCTGCCCGCCAGGTTAAACCACGACAGTACCTTACTGCAGATAGTTGATAGCATCACTTTTAGTTCTTTGTTACAGCTTTCTGTGAAATTTTTTCTCACAGCCTGAGTTGTCAATCCAGGATTACCTGTAACTACACTAATTGATATTTCTACTGCTTTTACACTAAAGGAAATGCTAGTATTAACACAACAGCTAAAATTGTGCATTATAGGGTTAACCTTTGGAAATATGTATTTGTAGGTAGGAATTAAGCTTTGGTTATTAGACAGGTGATATAGGTGTCTTGCACATACCTACGTTATCTTCCTTTGAGGTCAGCTTTACCCATTTCGGTCTTTATTGTTTCTATCTTGACCATTCACATGCACATACTCAGCCCACATATCTTTTTTCCCGTTCTTAGCTGATCCTTCTGTTTCAGACTTTTCTTCGTCTCTGTTATCAGTCATGAATACACCTATACTGCCTTTCAGGATTCCTTTTATGCATACACTTGCATGCTTCCTGAAGGCACACTGTTGAATTCAGCAATAGGTCTGAAAAGCTTCTTCCCTTGTTGATAATGCTTGGAGAATCACCCTGTAAAATAAGCTATAAATACTTCCTACAGCCAGTAGGGTTTTGTGTTTATCACTTTGCTTTTCTAAAACTTTACTGAAACTGATGAAACCATTTCTAAGACTGGTCTGATCTTTGCTTCTCTGATGCTATTTGGTATGCTATAGGACTGACTGACTTCTTCCTTTCTTCACAGGACGCTTCACAATTTAATGTAATAGTGACTTGCTGATGCAGGGAACTAGAATTATTGTGAAACAAAACAGATAACAGCATGTCAGAAAAAAAAAAAACAACAAAAAATCAATAAGAAACACCATATGCTTTCATTTGACTAAAACTGGAATTCAGTTTTCTCATGAAGTAGAATAACTTCTTGACATCAGCAGAAGGATGTAAGGACTAAGATTACAGTAAAACAGCAATAATAACTACCTTTCTAAATAATTTAATCAGACAGAAATTAAATGGCTTACCATTATTGATTATATTCTCCACTTCTAGGGTGTAATGTTTTTCATTAAAGGTGAGGTACAACTCACCTTTATAATGTTTTAGTCAAAAGAATTTGAGCTAATGAAAGGAGTTCTTAAAGTATTTTTTGTTTTTAAACGTGAAATGTGAGATAAAATCCACTTGAAATCAAGGATACATACTATGTTTGCAGTTACGAGTTTGTGGCTCAACACAACTATTTCCTAAATTCTAAAACCAACTAAAAGTCAGGCTTTTTATAGCAATAGAGTCCTTTAAGAAAAAGTACAAACCCCTGATATAGAATTAGAAAGCTACTCCAGGAAAGTTTGAGAAACTTGTACTGTGCTAGTTTATCCATTCCCATGAATTAAGGAAGATTTTGTCACTGATATCAAGGAAAACACCTTTCCTTTTGCTGACATTAGAGATCTGCTTTCAAGCTAATTGGTATTTCACATCTGTGATATTCAGAAAATCTGAAGAGGAATACACTGAAACAGCATATAAGTGAGATGATTAAGTAATAATGAAAATAAACAGTTTTCGCAGCTGTGATATTTCTCTTTTAAAACAGGAACAAAAATTACTATAGGTGAAGAACATGAATTTTCTGTCCACATAATTTCACAATATGCTTTCAACTTCAATTTATGTGCATGTTCAGCTTATAATTTGCAGTTGCAGTACTGCTTATGTCGTCTATGAGCATGTTCCTCTTTGGGCTTCCATTCGTAGGCTTTCTTTGGGCTTTCATTCTTCTCCATCAGCAATGCATTTAATTCCCTCTGGACACATTGATGGTAGGTCTTCTATTGATACATGATTCCTCAGTCCAGCAGAGTTGTAGGTGCTCTTACAATAACTTTATAACCATTCCTCTCGGGGTTTCGGAGACTTACTTTCCCTGCACAGCAGTGCTGCAGTTCAAGGATCCTGTTCTGAGGAGTTTGGCTGTCAGGGCCACTGGAGTTGTCAGGCCTGTTCCACTTCTCTGTTCAGCACTTTCAGCCAACAAGCATAAATAGACCGTACAGGAGCATACCTCTTGGGCTTTTTGATAGGTGTGGTTCTGGGGGTTTGGCGCTGTACCAGCTGTCTCCATCCCAGTCTCTAGGGTCAATGCCTCCCAATCTAGGTCCTGCTCAGAGGAACACAAGTCTCCCATACATCTTCCTTTTCGAAGACTGTGATTCCAGGCATACCTTTGTATAGCACAGCTGTTTTACCCAATAGGTATTTGCCAGTTACTCTTACTTTGTGTATATCCAGCTCAAAGAATCTCTGTACATAAGGTAAAACTTGCCCAAACCAAAGTGACTGAGTAAAGGGCTGTTACAGTGGGGAAAATAAGGGCTGATTATTCTGCTTGTTACTGCAGAGGGTAGAAAGGTATAGAACAAGCAGCCAATAAACACAGTAGAGCAAGTATTAATGTGCTACTAGGCTGAACATTAGTGCTAGTACGGTAGAGCTAGCTGTGAGGCAGGATCCATATGGCAAAGAAAGCTCCAGGAATGTGATTATGATAGTAAATATTTTATCCTCCAATGTTTTAATTCTAATCAAAGTCTATGCCTTTATTGACTGGGATAAATTTGTCATTTTGTTGCTTGAGGAAATTACAGTGAGTAGAAGTAAGGAAGAAAATTTAATTCTGAAGGGACCTCATATCTGCCCTTTTCAGGAGAACAATGAAAGCCTGGTTCCCATTCTAGCTTCTAGTTGTCATTGACAGTATAAGCTTTCAGAATAAACTGTTTCACAACACAGGACTTCCAGCTAGTCTGGTATGGGCAGACTTGTAACTACAGTATGATACATTTTGTGTAAGCAAAAGGTTAGTCACAGAATTTACTCCCACTGGTATTAACAGTTACTACTGTCACTGACAGGACCAAGCAGAAATCTCATCTTTTTAAATTCTCCTCCACTGGATAACTTGTTCACTCAAGGAATAACTAATGAAGCCATTTTCCTGACAGACTGGAACAGAAGAAAGAAAGAGGGACATTGTCGTAATTGTTTCTTCTTGAAGTGAGTGGAGTCATCCACCTTCAACAGAGTGACTGGAGCTAGCTGGTCAGCTAGAATAAATTACACACAAATTGAGAAGAAGAAACACTTCTTCAGTTCTTTTTTTCCTCAGAGGAGTATGAACTCCTCACACTGCCCAATCACTGGAGAATGATATAAACAAACAAACAAAAATCTTCCAGAGAGTCATTAGCCTGAGCCTGAGAAATACGTTCTCATTGCATCAGGTTAAGCAACTCTCTCATATGCAATTCAGTTTTTCTAGATTGCCACTAGTACTGTAGTTTTGTTTTAACTTTAGCTGGCCATCTCCCTGTATTGTTAACGACATACAAATATAACCAACCAATGTGTCTATTCACTCATATATACACATTCTTTGTCAGCTTCATGGTAAATGTAAAAATGAATTACCAGATGCCTGTATCCCATCCAAACATTTTGAGACCACCATCGTTAGAATACTTTTAAATGGCCCAAAAAGCTACCAGAACCCACAAGAAATAATCAAATGCCTGACAGCTGATCATGATCATAGATCTTGATTGCCTCACATTTCTAAGATATTTCCAGAATATTTTTTTTTAAAATATAGACAGTCTGTCTCCGTTCTCCTTATGTTCAGGCAGAAAGAGATGTAGTGTCTTTCTCTGCTTAGCATCATTCAGAGTGCAACATCCTTCTCCCAGAAAGCAATTGGAAACAGCATCAGTCCCACACAGCTCTGTGTCCATATACTGTTATTCCTTACAGTTGTTATTCCTGCAGCCTATTTACTGACAGAGAGTGGAGATCACCCCTTGAGAATGAGAGACATTCTAAAGATTATGACAAGTTCAAGCCATTCCTTCAATTCCCAGCCTGCATATAGCTATAAAGTGAAAAAGTCACCACTTTTAACAGAGATCTTAAATTTGCATTTTATATAGAAAAAAAAAAAAAATTAAGTTTTTCAGTAGAAATGAATACATTTCACAAATGAAAACATGAATGGACTATACACTCTTGGTGGTGTGTAGAAACCAGACATTGACTCCATACACACTGTTAGCTTGGGTTGGTTCCTTGACTGTCCACACTTCCTGCTTGTTAAGTCACTCCCAAGGTGCCTTCTGCAACAGGAACAACAAAGTCCTGCATCCAGCTCTCAGGAGAGATTCAGTGGCTACATGCCTGCACAGAGTACTCCAACAGGCAGTGTGTGTGAGACAACTTCAGGCTCTATTCCCCATTTTGTGATCCAGTTTTCTAGCCTTTTACCTTCTCACACACACATTCCCATGCTTCTCTGCATGCAGCACACAGACATTGCATCAGGTGAAAATCCTCAGATGGCAGCTGTCTCTCAGAGGAAGATGACTAGAAAAAAATGGGTACATACGTTACTGGGGTCTTTTTATGTTTCAAGAATGAAGACAGCTCCAGAGGAAACACAAAGTTTAAATGACAGATGTTTTTATGTGGTGAAGACACACATAAAAGTGGAATTCACTACCTTCTGCAGGGTCTTGGCCACATACAAGACTGTTACAGAGCAGTTACGTGATCAGCACTACCAACACAGCTTCCTGCAGTGCTGATTAAAGCTAAAGAAAATGAAGACTACCTATCTGTAATCCTATGATCAGGATCATACTTGTAGCTATAGCCACTGGGGAATAGAGGAGCAGTGTCTTTCATACAGCAAGGTAAGTCAATGCTTATAGGGCCATGTGTTCAAAATTAGTGCCACACACATCAGCACAATAAACACTCCTCTATCACACATTTTGAGGATTAGTATACGCAGAAGGCTTTATTTGGCTGGTGAAGTGATCTCAGCATACCATATCATGCCCCTCTACAGTCTGGACTCTTGGCTCCTGTATAACCCTCTAGACACCAGGGATGACAGGCACTTGGAAAGTTTTCTTGGGGGTACCCTGATGGCCTTCTGCCAGGAAGGTAGGTTTTCTTTTGGTAAGCTGAGAAAGTAGCCTTGAGAGCTGAAAGTGTGTGTATGAAAGGAGGTGAATCCTGCCATTCCCCTATCATTCCAGATTCTAACCTGATTTGATTTCGGTTTGTTAGCTCTAAGTTAGTTAGCCCTCAGCTAGCTCCTCAGAGATTGGATTAGATGACTTCCAGAAGTCCCTTCCAACTTAACTTCTTCTATGATTCTCTGATTCTCTGTCTCATAAGAGAGAGTATCAGCCAAATGTTCACTCATCCATAGCCCCACAGTTCACAGCCCAGTTACAGAGACAGTCAAATTTGATTTCTTTGAATTACGTGTTGGGTGTAATACTGACACTTTCAGGATTCAGGATGAATGCATCAATATTTCAGAACAGCAAATAATTAAATGGTAAATGCACACAAATGAGAAGGATCAGATTTTGCAAATAACAGAATGCAGTAGCTCTAACAAGAGCAATGTTGGATGGTTATGTGTTCCAGACTGTTCTTGACAGAGGCATTGCAGGCCAACCAACTCACCTGTAATCGATGGAAGTACAGGTTCTGTGTGGCACATAACCTAGCCAACCAATCAGAAGGACCTGTTCTGTGAGGCAGAAGTGATACCACACAGATCCATAACAGTATCAAATGAAATTCACTGAAAGCCTGCTCTCTTCCAGTCTTCCCTATCCATAACTGTTGAGCATAGTGGGGTGTAATATTGGTAAGGAAACTTGAAACTCAGGTGTGGTTAGGATTTCAGAGTGAGTTAGAATATTGAAAACTCCCTAGGCATACATAGTTTTGACTTTAGATAAGCAAAAGGCCATTGTTGACTGAGCTTCACTTATGTCTTGGCTTGAACATGAAACCCAATTTGTAAAAGCTCTGAAGCAAAAACTTCTCCATCCTCCTGTAAAGCACAATGTCTGGGGTGAAGGTGGGGTTTCCAGTCTTATCTGCTAAAGCCGTGATACACACAAATAGTGGTAGAAGACTATCTTCTGACATTGGCTATGATAGGTATGATAATATATGATGACTGCAATAGCCATTATCTTGTATCGTAGCAGGAGCTGATGTGAACTGATACCAGTAGATAAAGATACAACTTTTAAATATAGAGCTCCAATGCTCCAAGAATATAAGCTGAAATAAATGTAATTACCATGAAAAAATACACTCCAATTTATAAATCAAACAAAATGGCAAACAAAAGGACAAGCAAACAAAATGATGAAAAGCAGCAACTTTGTAATAGATGCTGTGTGCCCCAACACCAAGCTCCTTTGACTTTCTCATAGTTTGAATATTGTGGCTTCCAAAAGCCACTCTCTTCTGTTCGAGTTGAGAAGTGAGTCAGATCCAATGCCAAAAGCCAGTGTTTATATGCCACTCCAAATGTTTGCTTGCTTTTGCTGAAATCGCTAGTAACTAGCATTGAGCCTTTCTCTACCTCCAGATCCATGAGGTACAAAGCTCAGAGGTACAAAGCTTTGGGATGCCCCTCAGAATATGAGGAGAGACTGAAGCAGATGTGAAGGGGAAAGAATATAAAAGCTTTTTGTTCAGTCCACCAACACTGTTCTAAAAAAATTAAAATACAGCCGGTATTTGAAACTTAGTTATAATCTCACTGTTTTTATCAGGGATTAGAATTTACGTAGAGTATTATCTAAAACCTCTTGGATTGTTCACTCTTTACCTTGCTTGATTCTACTGTGCTGACCACAACTTTGTATTTGTGTTTCTAAGCAATGGACAACACTGAATTCTCTCACCTTCTGTGTGCCAGTTGTGTTGTGCACATCATTTTGCAAAAGCCAGTGATCTGTTTCAGTGTGATGTACCTCCTGGCTCATTAAACTAAGAAGCCATTAAATCTGACCTATCAGAATCCTTGCCAATAGCTTTCAATGATGATTTACGAGTTTAATTTTTCCAACAGAAGTGGCTGTTCATGGCTTCTGTATGCTTTGTGTATCAGCAAAGGTGACAAGGGATGACTCTCCCCCCATTGATTTAACAAACTGTTAGCTAACTAGCTATTGCATGGGCATACCACAAAAACGGTTCTCTCTAATTTTGCCATTGCAGCATCTTATTTGCTAGCATATGGTTCGGTCAGCTGCACTATCTTTTTAAATCTCTTCAAATCCATGCTTAGAAAATAATGTTTATTTAACACCGTTAAATATTTAATTCCATTACACTATAAATAAATTTAGAAGAAGTTTTTTTTTTCACCACATGCCTCCTATCTAATTGTAGAAAGCAATGTCAGGTATGGAAACATCCTAACAGCAGGATGACAGTAGAAATTGTAATTTTCACTGGGATCACAGCGCTTTCAAGGAAAAATGATTCATCCAATACAAAACACCTTAGATTAAGTTTCCTTGGTTTCTGTGTAGG
>NW_009194701.1:9040-33314 GCF_000690835.1 Fulmarus glacialis | reverse complement strand
TAGGGAATCAAGCTGGCTGGCATTAGTGACTACCAAATCTTCAAAAAGCATTGCACAGTAAAACAAAACGCCAAAAGATCGCTTGAATCTTTGCATCAAAAGAATGATATTATAATGAGATGCTATATATCATCATATACGTAAAGTTTAAATTATAGTGTTGTTATAATGACAACATCTATATATATATCTGGACAAAATAAGGACCCTTCTGTTCTAAGGATGGAAATATTGGCTTACGAAGTCAATGGGAATTCTGTCATTGACTGCAGTGAGGCTAGAACTATACAAAAAGTGTAATTGTTGTCAGAGAGATACTCAGGAGATCTTCTACAACTTTCATTGCTTCTTTTAATGATTTGCATTTTATAAATGACATGAATTATCAGCAGCACACTGTTGTCTTTTTTTAACTTTGATTTGGGAGCAGAAATACAAACTTCTCAGAAGTCTTGTATGGAAAGTCTTCTCTAAATGTACTAAACAAATGATTCTCTAAATCACTTGCCAAAGCAGTGTGACTCCATCAAAGTGATACAATTTATTGCCAAACTTCTCATTATGATATACTATTAAAACATTTCTATAAAGACATACTAGCAGAACAACTTGAATTGTTTAAAAATATATGCAGTACATATTGACACCTTTTGGAAAGTACACACAAAAATCTCCAAACAACAGCATTCCAAAGAGTGACAGTTTAAGGCACGTGATTATTTTGCCACCTTTGTTACATAAATCTCTGGCTAGACCATATATTTGTAAAACATAATTTCATATATTTCAATAACTAGCTTCACAGCTCAGAGAGACAGAATTCATCTGAATGCAGGCAACACTTCTTTTTTTTTAACATTGCTAGGTCATAGTGCAGCATAATAAACATTATTAAAAAGAACCTTATCCATGGAGCAAAATGTATAGAAGAGACATCAAATATTTCTGCATTTCATCTTTTTACAACAAGGTAGGCCGTAGTTACTTCTTCAATAAATAGCAACTGTGGAATTCCCAACTTGCTTTTCTTTGACAAAGCGTGTCACAAAAAGAATTTAGAGACAGAGTTTTCAGCCAGGGAAGCAAGAACTGAACTGCCGTCACCAGAGGTGAACTGATTTACCAACAGATCATTCCAGTCTAATTCACATGGTAAAAAATAAGCTGATATATACAGCCAGATCCTCAGCAGCTCTAAATCTATGTTGCTGTGATGGAAATTAATGGTACTTGACTCTTTAAAGTGTGCTGAAGAAAAAACCAAACACTTGCACCCACAGGACATGTACTGAAATGTGAAAGTACATAGAAAGAGTATGAAAAAAAAGAAGTGAGACAGATGATGAACTCTTATAACCTGCTTTTTGTATATACCCTGGTAGACATTGGGAACAATTGCCACAGAAAAAAATAAGGAATTATAATCCACTGTATTCTAGCTAAGAGTATGTTGTCAATATAGAAATTGGGGGCATGAAGCGTTTTTTTCATCACATTTCAAACTGAGAAACTATGCCAAACAAAACCTTGCTGTAGAGGCAATTATACTAGAAAACATCTTTCAGAGGCATAAGAGCTTCAGAAATTATGCAAGCTATTCCAGGGAAAGGTCTCTTCACTATCAGAATTGTCCATTTTATCCTTCATCTGTTCAACTATGGTGACACAAGATATAGACAATGCCTAAGGCCTTTGAAAGTAAATGGAGAGTTAAGCCCTTTGTATATAGTGTCTTTCCATTTCTTCTGTTGTTAAAAATGGCATAATGTTCCTCTCTGTTTTGCAAGAACTCCTACAGCCCACAGCCCTCTCAAAAGCATACAGGATCCTGCTGACGTTTCACAGAGACTGCTCTATTTGTAAACACTGTGGTGTCTATTGATCCTCTCTTGTTTAGCATAAAAGCATACAAAAACATTAAAATCTTACATCCTGTGATTTTCAAAATTGCATACTCTTGTGTGTGCAACACTTATCTGGTGAAAACTCCCATCTGCTGATGACGATTTACGAATGTTTTCTTGAGGTAGCCTGTACACAAATAGATTAGGAATGCTTTAACAAGCATGCAGAAAACACAGTCCACAGTGTGGTTCTTCTTCTGACTGCAACACAGCAATTACCTCTGTACAGCAGCAATAAGAAATGAAAGTTTTATTTCAAAGTACCAACACCTGACGAGCGTCTTGCCAACTTCGGTGTTGGTACTTTAGCATTATGCTATGAGACTGGAGGTTAGATTTTGACACATTGCACTTCACCTATGCTAATATTTGGGATCAGTGATGGTCCTGTTATATATCTATGCCTATGACTAAAATACTTGTTCCAATTATACTATCTGGAACAGCATTAATATGCTCTACTTCACCAAAATAGTATGTTCATATGTACTCAGTTCACAAAAAATTGTATTTACATTATTGAATTACAAAATTAGCATCCCTACTGGTGACATCCTTATGTCTCGTGACCCTCATTAACAACACTAGCTCTGGGTGATGAAGCTTTCCAATTAGGGATACTGATGTGAATCAGTGCCCAAGATGACTGCAAACAGGCAGCTGCTTGTGGGTTGATATCAAAAGAACCAGTACTCTGAATCTAGTCTTTAAAGCCATATGTTATATATGTATCTAGGTTTGTATATGACATTTGCCATCACATCTCTGCAATTTGCACTAGCCTAACAGGCAGTTTCAGCAAAGAGGACAAAGATAGAAAAAAGTTGTGTGCATGAATTTTCACACATTGCTCCACTCTGGGTGTCTGGGTAAACCTCAAATTTGACATCTGACACAGAATCTACCAAATAAGCCTCCATTGGATCCAGTCTTAAGCAATTCAGATACCTCCCTGAAGGTGACTTAGCTCATTTACAAATGGTTTATGCTGGTATCAAATAGAAATAAGGTACACATTAGGATCATAGAAGCAGCTAAGCACTCATCTTCTATTGATGTCACAGTACCTTTGCAACTTATACCACTGAAGATTCCAAGCCAAAATTTCAGGACTGGAATCATCCAAGGCGAAATACAGATAGGCCAGAGGACTATACATTGGCATGTAGCATTATACAACCATGAGAGGTCTCAGAGTTTTTATTTTTATTTAGTCTTCATCTGAGTTGGCTTTCACTGATGTCTCCAGCTGTCAAAGTGATGTGGATCAAATTCATACGCAATAGGCGTCTAGTGCAATCTTGACTACTATCCTTTAACAGAAAACTGGGGACAAAAAAATAAAGGAAGTTCCTAACACAAACAGGTATATACATACACAGCAGCCAAACTACCTCTGTACAATACTTTGAACCATCAACATCCTGAGTCTTTGTGGCACTTAAACCACGTGGCAAAACACAGGATAGCATCTGAGAGACCATTATCCTGATCAGCTATTGAAAGTGATACATAAATTAACAAGATAATCTAACAGAATATTTGGAAGGTGTCTTCCAAAGCAGCGGTAAAAATGACAAATATTTACACTTCTGTCTGAGTGAGGCTATTTAAAATAGAGCAGCTTAATTAAGAAAATGAAATTAGTTGCTTGTGACCACAAAAATTAAAATTCTAAGCTAATTCTGGATGTTCTTTCATTCCAGTGCTACTGAGTAGAGGAAACGAAGGTGAAGGAAGGAAATGGCCTTCCTAGAGTCCTTGATTAAATTTCAAGATGCCAGGACTTTCCTCTCCCTGGAAAGTTTTCCACCAGAGTCAATATCCCACAATTACTCAGTGACACAAATGTTCAAGAGCAGGAAAATATTTTTCTTTAGCTTGCACTTATAAAAGGCACTGATCCATTTCAATCAGAGTAGACTTAACAGGCAAGAGGCTAACGATTGGCTTCTCCTACATTAATTTCATACATCATAAATATTGAATTCCATTACCGAAGCAGCAAATGCAGCCTATTTTCTTTAAATGCGTTTATGGCATAATGGCATAATAAACCATTTCCATGTAAAAAACCAACAATGATTTATCATTTGAAACGATTCTTGGTTTAGCCCTCCAAAAATAATATTGATTTTTTGTAACAGTCTACATGAAAATATAACAAGGAGGCATATTTCCCCTTCACTATGCACCCTTTCATTATGAATGAGAACTTGAAAATATAAGTGCAGCAGAAAAGCTCCAGTGTTTCTGACATGATGGGACCCCACTCCCTTTCCTTCTGAAACAATTCTAGAGCAGATCCCATCTTCTCCTTTCAAGTAAGTCCTGGCTCACAATTGTGTTTCCTCTTGTTCCAAAGAATGTGGAGGGACATGGCAAGATGCTGGAAGAGATGCTAGCTTCTGAAGCTTAGGGTGTTGCAGAGGTTTTGGCCTGTGAAAAGAACGTCGGCTTTGTACACGTCTGGCTGCAGCAGATCTGTAATTTCCTTGTACATCAAGCAACATTTTCTTCTCTTGGGGCTCCTTCGTATAAGAGTCTTCCAGCCCTTCAAATGTAAGTGGAGAGTTCTCTTCTTGTGAATTCTCTGACTTGTAGCTAACTTCAGAACAATAACCCGAGTTTACTGTCTCTTTGTTATTTGTATCTGTACCTGCTTCCCAGAAGAGATCAGGTACATTTGGGTCACAAGAAGCTATATACTCAGAGACAGTAGAAAGAGATATATTCCCTCTGTTTTCCAATGAAGAATAGTTTTGTGTCCAAGGCATTTGAAGACAAGACGGGAAGAAGTGGAGGGGAGTCACTGAAACACTTTGGTTTTGGTTTAGTTGGTCATCTGAAGAGGAGTATTCTGTCATTTCAACATCATGGTCTGTATCACCTAGAGAGCACAATTAAATAGAAACATTTGTAATACACACTTCCTATACTAGTATGCTGGGTATTGGGCTTTGCTTTTGGCTATTTTTGTGAATGTCTTATGAAAGTGAGTGGTTTAAGATGGCTTTTTTGCTGGGGAACTGTACTCCGTCCCAATTTCTATCTTGGACAACCTAAAGTGAGTTTATTGAACTTCTTATCCTTCCTGAGTATCAGGCAAAACTTAGTTCAGTCTGATGAACAACTGCCTGTTTCAGATATTTAGGAGATGGAGCCATCATCTGGTCATTAAGGTGTATCTTTATCTTGAAACATTTAGTCCTGATGCTCGGCAAGGAAATCTTTCAGAAACTGTTGAAAGAAATTGCGCTCTTTCAATCAAATAGCAGACTGTATCACCAGGGCGTCAATTTCTTACTGACTGGAGCCTATGATCAGTTTTCTGTATACTTTAGACTATGTAGAGAAACTTCACATTTCCACCCTTGGCTTCCTGTTTAAATCGGTTTTTAAAACATTTTATTTGAAATTTCAGTATCATTCTCATATTAGGAAAATTTTTTAACGAGATAATTCAGCGGACTGTTTCAGAGAGTAATAAAGGTCTAAGCTTATTAGCTTGGAAAATCTAACTTCCCAAAACACTTTTTAAGAAACACAGCAGTCAAAAGCCAGTGATTTTGATATATCAAAGATACCTGCACAAGAACTTACACATACCAGTTCCTAATAATAAAGTAAATTATAAATAAGGCAATAGAATGGAGGAAAAGAACGAAGGTTAGCAAGAAAATGTTCAGCAAGTCATATGCCAATATTTTACCACAATGTTCTCAGTAGGAAAAAAATGTGAAGAGAATTTCAATGTGGATAAGTGTCAAGGAGAAGTTTTCCTTTTGAATGCTGCTCATTGTTCAAGTTTTTAATCAGGATATTGGAATTTAATTCCCAGTTCTTTAATTAATCCAGTGTTCATTTTAAAATACCATTTAAAAAAAAAATAAAAGATGCATTAATAAGGAACCGAGTACTAGAACCTACAGACCTACAGGTCACTCCAGTAAAGAACGTGATGTGTTTCCTGTAATTACACTTGAACTAGCACATCTTCTGCAGGGACAGAAGCCAGAACAGAAGAAAAATGGAGCTTCCTTTTCTATTTAATTTCAAAAGGTTATGAAGTTGTTCTCAAATCAAAATTAGCAGCATTCACTCTTATCCTGAGGTCTTTGTCTGAACAAAGTTTCATCAACTAACTACAGAATTACTTTCAACTTACCACATTCCTTTATTTGTTGATGCACAGAGGACACTAGGTCATACATTTGTGATCATTCCACAAAAGCGAATTCATGATGAAACTGACTATTGCATTTCATTGCATAATCCCCGCAGTGCCCTATGTTCTATTCAATTATGATGTTTGAACTGTGACCTGACCCACCTCATTTACAGCACTGACTGTGTTGATTATAGAAGTGAAGGCTGCTTTTTATGGTGTGAAATATTTCCACAAAGCGAAAATTAAAGGGCAGCTAGGATATTCATTTAAACCCAGAGTCAATTTAATTTTCAGCCTCTAACACATACGAAGCAACAAGTTATTTACTGCATCAGAAAGCTAAGCATTTTTCTGGTTTCAAAATAAGATATGGATTAAGATAAACTCACAGTTTAAGGATAAAGCTCTAACCAAAACTGGAATTCTGCTTCTCCACAGTCTGGCTGTTGTGTAATTATCTCTACCTGTGCAAGGGAACTCTGATGCATTCTAGTAAATACGCTTCATTTTTAAACCCTTTCTTATGGAATTTAATGATGACATCAGCAGTGTCATTGAGTACTTGTATTGTAGCAGTGGGACCATTTTCCCTTCCTGGGCACTGGATAAATAACCTGGACAAATGTTCAGAACTGATTCAAGGCTTCTTAGCAACAGGGTCAAAAACCATATTCTAATCATGCTAAAAATGAGACCTCATTGCTGGTCTGCCCTGCTGCTCCTATTGTACATCCGAATGCAATAGAGTCCAATGGTACAAATTTTATCATCTCGAACTGACTAACCAAGAAGCCTGGAACCTTTTGGAAATGGGTGCACAATATTCTGGTATTTGGAATACTATTTTCTTGGCATTTAAAGTATTCAAGCCAAAACAAAGAGCAGGACCCTTATCTGCTGTAAAAATAGCAAGGCATTGGACCCCAAATAGTTGGACAACTCTTCTGCAGAAGGAAAATAGAAAGATGTTTTGTTATTCAAGCTGGAAGAAAATAGAAGATGTTTAGTTGTATGAAGAAATCAGGAAGGAAAGAGATGCTCCGGGTGAAGAAAAATCAGAAAAGTAAGTTTACTTGTCAGTAGTCAGGGTTGATAGGAAGGCTGATTAAAAATAAAGGTGATAATAGCATTTAAAATATTACATATGTGTTGATTCTGGGAGAAAAGATCTCGGTCGGTCCTCTGGGCCATCTGCTAGCAGGAAGGAATCTATTGATTTATTGCTGAGCCGGAATGGAGTGAGCCGTCTGAAGTTGTTTGGAGAATATGGGATCTGCACTCGGGCCCTTTGAGATGGTGCCACAGTATCTTCACTAGATAACCATGGTGAGAACTTCATGTAGATGCTTTGATCATCATCAGCTGAAAATACTGGGTTATCAATTCCTAAAAAAGTTCATGAGTGATAAATACAATTAATCAAAATAATTTCTTGGTAATAGAGCAAGATGCTTTGTAAAAGGAGAATGGCTATAGTGGGGAAAAAAATAGATTGAAACACGCCGGTATAGGTGTGCCTATGCAAATACACAGACCGTTATACACACATAGGTTGCTCTTTCTACCTTAGTTATTGCTAGTCATTTTGGATTTCTATTAAAGAGAAAAATTGGATATTATATTCAATATGCAGTTATGTTTGGGATATCTGGAGACAAAAAATAAAATCAATAAAGGAAGAAATCAGCAAATTTTAAGCAAAATAAAGCACAATATAAAATAACTGCAGAAAATTCAAATTAAACCCATAAAAAAGAAACAAAAGATGGAAAAAAATGCAAAAGCATAAACTGCACAACTCCATAAAGGAATGAGATGTGTGTGAGGGAGCTAAAGCAGGCCACAAAACAGTCAACAAGTTTGTAGTGTTTGAACAGGGAAAAAAAATTCAAAAATGAGTCTAGGTCTGCATCTTGCCACCCACTTATTTCTGGATCGATTTCTGGATGTCTTTAAAGATTATCAAACATAGAATTTGTCATGGAACAGTGAAAAGGCTGTA
Organism: Fulmarus glacialis; assembly: GCF_000690835.1. Taxonomy (NCBI): domain Eukaryota; kingdom Metazoa; phylum Chordata; class Aves; order Procellariiformes; family Procellariidae; genus Fulmarus; species Fulmarus glacialis. The sequence continues at coordinate 25,237 of NW_009194701.1, read as the reverse complement.
TCAGCACGTCTGCCAAAAGAGTACAGACACAAGTATTTTTCTTCACTGTATGCACCATATTACATATGAAGCGTACAGTGGCATGCTGAAAATTCAAACACAAAAGTGCTAAAGAGAATTTTAAGTGCCAAAGAGAATTTTAATTGCTAAAAAGAGTTTTAAAACTTTTTAAATAATTTCATATAAATTCTGTTATATATAGTAATACACTTTCAATCTGATATTTTCGATCATTTCAGGGCTGGAAATCAAGTCCAATGAATGCTCCAGGAATGCTGCAAATCTGCCCTTTTCAGTGACTTCCATGAGCCTGTAAGGATCTGAGGTAGTTGTGAATTTAAGAGGAGAAATCCTGCCTGAAAGAAGCAGCATGAAATTTATCACAACAAAGTGCTTCAAATGCAAGTAGAAAATAGTTCCAAAGGACTAATATTAACTGGTCTTGTGAGGTAGGACAATTCTAAAATAACATTTTCTGTTGCTAGAAATAATTAGTAGTTTTATGTCTGGTTTAGGCAGTCATGCTCACAACTTCTATCAGTAACAAATTTGATGCTCTCCATACCTCCGGATATCCAAAACTTTTTATCTCTTAACATTAATATTAAGCAAATGTATTTTCTAATAAAACACATCAAATCAAAACAAAACAAAAAATATAGGCTAAATCAGCATAATTTCTAGGGTATTTTTAACATTTGAGAAAAAAAACTCTGTAGGTAATTAGTATTTTTACCTGTAGGAGTATCTGTGAAATTTTGCTTCGTCACGTTAGCCAAGAAATCAACTCCTTTGCCTAGATGCAAAGTTTCATAATCATTATTTTCTTCTGATTCAGAAAACTCCAAATCTGGAAAAAAAAGAAAGTCCAATTTGATCAGGGATTTGTATCAGTACTGATAGAAAATGCTATTTCATGCTGGTTTGATGCTGGCATAGTTATCAAAGATAATCTTTAACAAGGATCTAGAAAAGGGCAAAATTTAATCAACAGTTGTAGCACTGAAATGTGAATGTGAATGTATATAGAGTTTGCAGCTTAGATTCCAATTACATCAAGAAACTCAACAAAGGTTTCCGGCTTGCATTATTATCTGGTGCTATGATAGAGAGAGATTTCACACTCTGGCTAAGCTTTTGGCTAACAGAATTGCCTGCTTTCCTGGGACTGAAACAAATCAACCTATGACGTGGCACTACTACTGCTGCTGTGTTTTGTGTCTTAAATGCTCACGTGTTGACAAATGTTGTCCCCTTACAATGACCAGTCACTGCATTTTCATCATTTGACAGAGGTCAGCATTAGTATCCTGACTGATTTCAAAACTGGTGAGGTCATTGCTACTTCTACTGCAGTAGAATCAGTTTTACAACAGCTGCTAAACCACTTGTTAAGACTGTCTTCCAATGAAGCTTTTTTTTTTAAGTCGAGGATAACATCGATACGCAGTGTTCTTTAACAAGACAGCATTGAATGACCTACTTATAAGTATTCAGAAAGCTCTTCCTATGCAAAAAGGTTCTAGAATATTACACTTATTCAGCCAGCCTGTATTGCCCCTGTCAGTCAAAGAAAAATAATGCTCAGAAAATGATTCAAAGAACATACATAAAGAAAAATATCTTTGCTTGGATCTATTGAGAAAAGATGAATCCCTCTCTACTTTACTTCAATTATCTTTGAGATCAAGTGGTTGCATGCATAAACAGAGGAAAAAACACAAGTAAGAGTTAGTTCAGTGGCTTTTAAACCATGTTTCAGTTTTTAAGTAAGTGACACATATTATTTTAATTATGTAATTACATAATGAACATATCAGCGTCCATCACGTCTTGCTATGACTGACATCAATGCCAAAAGATGGCTAAAACATGAGATGAAAGAATTTGGGACTTTATGTGCAAAACCAACTTTTCTTAGGGATGCTCCCTAGGGCAGTCAGCTTCAGATTACACTTTCAAGGCTGACCTGTGTGTTAGATTTGTGCATGAAGGGTGAATCAGTGCTGAAACTGGCCTCTGACTAAGTGTTCCTTTCAAAACTACACTCTCCTTGAGTTTTAACATGCTTGCTTACTGTCAACTCTGATTCAGACCCTTCTAAAAAAATGGACCTTAACTCAGATCAGAATGTCATCTCAACTACTGAATTTTATGTGGCATGGTATCCTGGGCAGACATATCCTGCTGTGATGAAAAAGAAAAATGATAGCAAAAGTTGCTCTGTGCAGCTTACCCAAAAAGAAGCTGAAAGTTCATCTACATTGTAGCCACTGCATTATTTTGTTTTCAAAATTTGAATGTGATATTTTAAAAATGTGAGTAAAAAGGCCAATTAATATTTGGTTTGTCATCCAGCTGCCTAGAAAAACAAGTTCTAAATTATTGAGATGCTGCATTTAAGCATGGAGCAGATCCTTACTCTGAGTTCTGAATTATGACTAGAAGTCCCTTTTTAATACCAGCTTCACTGTTGCATATCATGAAATTTTTCAGTGGTGCTTTACTGACAATGTAGCTGGTAAAATGCAGTTAATGAAACTGGTCTAAGAGTCTTTTTACCTTTTTCCTTCAAAGTAAAATCTTGTACTGGATTTTCTGAAGGTATTTTTCCATTTGGTATGACACTGCTATTTCGCTGAAAGAAAACAAACAAAGTTACCAAAACGACTACCATCATCAGATAGCAATGGCAGTGATATCCTTTGAAATCATGAGTTCAGCAGCATAACCCTGTAATCTGTTGTAATCTTTGCTTGAGACTCATTATGGATGTCATTAGTTTCTTCCCTGCACTTGTACTCACTTCAGGAAAAGAAAGGAACTTTTGCTCTTTTTATGCTGTACATTCCCTCTTAGTTTCATGCAAATTTTGTGGAACACTCTATGCTATAGTGCTACCCTGCTACATCTACCCTGCAACGTCTCCCCCCAGTGTTGTAGCATGACTCAAGGTCTGTTGTTTTTCAAATGATCAAAAATCTCTCACCCAGAAGGGTCCCAAAGCATAGAGAAAAGCAGCATGTGAGAAGATGCCCCCTGAGTTAACTCATAGTTTAATCTCTTCTTGCGTAGGCCCTTTAAGTTCATGAAGTTCTATAGGACAGAGATAAATGCAGATCATGGGACCCTTCAGAGTCCTCCCTGCCCTCCCCACCCCTTAGTTTTTATAATAGGTGGCTACATCTGGGTCCTTGTGAAAGTATTTTACCCTTTTTTGGCCCCGGTCTCGCTTGTGGATTTTATTGAGCTTCTTGGAATGGTTTATTCCTAGTTTGGTACTCTTGAAAGATTCTAAGCGCTTCCTCATTGTCCTATGGAAAATCTCCTTGTCTTGTTTCTCATCTTCACTGTGCATGATCTCATGTCGACTGTACAGGTGTTTATGCTGTGGCCAGGAAGGGAAGACAATATTCATTTATTTAGAAATACAGCTGGAAGCCCTGAATCAATGCATTCAATCAGTGCCATGCAAATGTTAACAACCCCATAAAAAAAAAATGAGCCAAAGACTAGTCTGAAGACATTAATGAAAATCCTATTTTTCTTTCTCTTTCTTCACCATGAAACGGCTATAAGTCCAGGAATTTTAAGTACATAAGAGTGACTGTCATTCAAAGTAAGCCTCTCCCTGTAAGTGTCTGAATCACTTCAGTTGATACACTCCAATTAATCCTGCTTCAGAACCTGTATTGGACCCAGTTCTGCATTCCACTGGCCCCAGTGAAATCAAAGGCACTAGTTCTGTTAAAAAGACATGTTCATAAATGAGAAAGAATATAGACAAAGAGCCTATCTTCCTCAAGAGTGCAGATTTTGCATGTGTTCTTTCCTTTTGAGTTTCACTCCCAAGTTTTGGTTCCTAATGTCTCCCAGTTTTAGACTGGAAAACAGTCCAATGCTAGCCTTCTGCTCTCACCTCCTGCCTGGGTTTATAGAGGTACTGTTGTAGGGTGTGATGCGCGACTGTGTCTTCTGTGTCCCGGATACTTTTCCTCCTCTGCTCTAAAGCTTGCATGTCAAGGCAAACTGGTCCTGCTTTTTCTCTCCTGAAGAAGAATACAATATACAAACAGCAGCTTTAAAAATCAGTAATTGCTGAAAAGGAAGAAAAAACAGGAAAATGTGGTATGAGAGGGAGAAATGAAGATGAAGTTTAAAAAAAAAGGAAAGGTCAAAATCTGCTAAATGAAAATGAGTGAGCAAATACTTAATGGGAAATGTGAAAATATTGGGTTTTTGTCTTTCAGGTGGGTGTAGCATTAATTTCTGTTTACATGACACACAGTGTATTTAGTGAAAGAATCATGAAACCGTTAAGGAAGGAGCAATTTTTTTTCCTTGCCTATCTCCTGACTTTTTCTGGAGCAGCACAGAAATGACATCTAGCCCTGTCTGTAGCAGTTGGTGAACAAAAGGCACATGAAACAACTCTAATGTGAATGTCTGCTTCATCTTACCCATCTTTACTGCAAAAATTTGTGTGCAAAATGAAACAATATAACTGTATGTATACCCATTTTATGTGGGAGAAAAGATTAATTGAGGTTCAAAAAAGTAGTGAATGAAGCCCCTGTAATTTGCATTTTTCAAAATTTATAACACTGTTTCTATTTCCTCACATATAACATAAAAAACCCCACAACCCCTCCCAATCAGTCCACATTACTTACAGTAAATAAGAGACGGAGCTTTCCACAGTACTTGGGCGTGGGGTGCTGAAATCCACATTTACCATGTTGTCTGTACTTGGAGAACGTATAAATGCCAAGGAACCTCTACGTTCTCCCTGGCCACAGAAAGAAACAAGACATATTACATCTGTAAACACCTAGGGCAAAGTGTGTACCAGGAAATGCGGATAATTTGTGACGCTGCTGTATGCAAATGGCACAAGAAGCAGGGGAGAAGTTGTATTTAGGTAACGAATACAAATCATTTTTTGGTTTTATGGTTTCTTTACGTTGAGTGACATTATCCCAATGAACAAAGCTAGGAGAAAAACTATTCCACTCTTGTAAATTGATTTTGAGGAGGTAAGTGATTTCTTAGGCCTCAATCTGTTTGCAAATTATATCCTTGCACTTTTGCAGTCTAATACTTCTCTCTTCACAGACTGTTTTAGGGATGGACCTTTTACTTCGTACCACATTGCAAACCAAGTGCATAGGGATATCTATGCAGATTTTTTATGACTCGACACATCACTGCACTAACAGTAGCGTTTTCAAAGATACTACACTAAGTTTCCTGTTCTCTACCTGGAAGCAGCAAATGTTAAGTGGTGGTAGAAGTCTCAGACTGGAAGCAGCAAGTTTTAAGTGGTGGTAGAAGTCTACAAGACTATTTGGAAGAGGTTATGGCATGAAGAGATGGGGCACTGAATAGACGAAATTTGCTTTCAGTTCCAAAACTAGTGTCACAGAAGTGAATTGCTGGAAAAGCTCAGATTTATGTCTTCACGGTTTTCCCTACTGCTTGCATAATCTCTTTAGGTGAAAGATAGCTTTTGAGTGACAACGTGGTTACATAGGCTGAACCTGTCTACGGTTTTGAATCACAGCAGAGAGAAATCACATAGAGGTCTCTACATTTTAATGTAATAAAGAATACACCAAGAAAAACCGTCCCTTGCACAATATTGAAAGAGATTTTATCTACATTTCTCTAACTTTAACTGTATTGTGTCCCCTTTACATTTTTATATTCACAGAGCAAATCAAACAAATGTTTCCTTTTACTGTGGTAGCCCACATAAATGTTACAGTAGTATGTGTTGGATCAGATCAGTGGCATTAAGAAGTACACTCCAACCTCTGTAGGCAGAAAACTTAAGAGGAAAAAAAAGTACATTCTGGGTCAGCATCATCCCGTCCATTTTCTGAAGTGCATCTGACTTTCCTTTCAAATCAAGTTTAATGTTTCATACATACGTCATACCATATCATCAGTGGAGGAATTTTAGCCAGAAGTTGTTACGAATTGTAAGTATTTTAAGTTGCTTCTATTCACTTGCTCTGGATTATTTTCATTTTGCCTGGCTTAGGCTCTCCCTTCTCAACTGTAAGGAATTTAGTTAGGTTCAGACTGAACTCTCTCAAGCTCTTTTTTATTGTACAGGTGCAGCATAACAGCAGAGCTAAAAAAAGAAAAACTTATAAAATAGTTTTTAAACTCCTCAGTTTCTTGCAAGTGAGAAGAGAGTGAGTAGCTGGGGGAGGCAGATCTCTACTCCTCCTGGAAGAAATGGCTTCAATTTCAATGTCAGCTTGTAATTCACAGATATTTAGCTCAAAGATATTTTTCACAAGTCAAGGAAAAGTTGTACAAGCAGTGTACCACTGAAGTAAATATTAACAAGAGAAAGGTAGAATGACTTTAGGATTCACAACTCATGACTAATCAGGCATATTAACATAACTAATTTCCACTGGAGGAAACCATGTTGCAAATCTTTTGTAGAACCTGAAGAACTTTTAATTTGTCTATTATTATCAGTTCAGTAGACATTTGCCAATAGAATTTGTCTGCAAGACACCATATACACAAAAAGTATTTGGACTAGGGTAGCAAAAGTCAGTTTCCTTGTGTTATGAACTGTACTAATATGTAATGAAAAAGGTAACTCTCCTAAAAAACTAATACTCTAACTTAATCTGACATCACTATATGGGATTCAAGACATTATTGAGTAAAGATTCTGGGGCTAAATCTGCATGGCTTAGTGATCTATAGAGTCCTTTGCATCTGTTAAAGGGAAAAAATACTGTAATGATCTACTGAACAGATTCAGCAGTGAATCTGAACATGAGTCTCATGCTCATCAACATCAAAGTCATTATCTAACTTTCTTCCTCTCAGGTGTGACCCAGAAAGCACCATGAGAAGGAAAATTAGTTCTTGAGCTCAAATGGTCTGAAAGCTGAATGGGTAATTTACAAAATCTCAAAAGGAAGTTTTTGTTTATCTTGTGAGCCAATTTTTCACATTAACATAATTTGTGAATTTCATCTTATTTTCTGAATTTGATCTTTGAAATTCCATATTTCACTGGAAGAAGTCTGCCTGGCTGTAGCTCATTTTCAAAAAAAGAGAGATTATTATTAATATCAGTTGTAGTAATAGTGTTTATTTTAATTAAAGAAATTAACTGGTATATCACCTAGCTGTGAAAATGAGTTCACTTGGAGATTACGGGCATAGATAGATTATCAATTCAAAGATCACTCTTTAAAATACTCCATTTAAAACTATCCTCTACACTGTATGAATACTGCACATTTGTGGTGATTTGAACTAAGGTGGACGGTTTCGTACTAAAAAAGATTAGGAATTCTTACACAATCTGTTAACATTGCTCCAATCTGGGAATGGTACTCCTGCAGAAGGCTGGTAACTTTCTTCCATTCTGTAACTTTAAAAATTTCTCCTGTTGCAAGTCTTAAGTTTCTCTAACTTCACAATTCTGTGATTGTGTTTGATATCTGTAGTATATCACTTTAATGCTAATTTTTGAAGTGTGGGTATTATGATTCCATTGAATTAAAGTTATCCTTCCCCATTCTTTTGTATTACTGTGATCTGGTAGAATGAGATCATAGCAGTCTGCTACTTTGGTCATATATCCACACCATTTGGAAGTGAGCTTCTTCAAATCAGATTTGTCATCACATAGAACCACTATTCTGCAGGAGCCAGACTCTGTTGACACATTTAGAAAGACAGTAGTTTGCCTGATCCCTTTGGAATTACAGTATTTCTTCATGCAATCAATATAGAAACAAAGTTATTCAGTAAAATCCAACAGAAAAGTACACTGACATAAGTACAAATACTCATTCCTGGGGATCAGGCATAATACTGAGAACTAAAGCCATTCAAACAGGTGATAATGAGTCGAAAAATATTTAGGAAAAAAAAGCAGAGCAGAAATGGAAATAGTTTTCTTTTAGACATCTACTGCAATATATCAACTAATTATAAATTAAAAAAAAAACCCCAAACCCAAACGATGCTATGATATGTCAACAAGTGTTCATAAGTACCTCAGCCACATAGCTAATTGCATCCTTCAAGTTGAGTTCATGGAAAACATTAAGGATCTGGTCTCTTGATTTTTGAGCAGACCTTCTCATCAGTAGTTTACTGAGGAACTTCCTATCAAAATTGGACCACCTGATAATTTAAACAAACTGTGTTAATGGCAACAAGCAATTTTAGTTTCACAGCATTTTTAGTTTAGCATAAATGATATTTTTGTGAGCTAAGCACGTCAAAAAAAATGGTGAACATAGCAATGTGAGGGATTTGTGTTTTGAAGCTTTTCAAATAACATTTAAAGAAAGTTAAGGAAAAGTCTGCTACAGAGCTATGCAGCTGTCACAAAGCATTTAATAGGTTCGCTTACCAAACACTACTACAACAGCAAGAGTGCTATGATTACAGTATCCCATTTCAGAATCACTAGGACATTTTATACTCTGGGAGATCATGCTACCTTATTTTTCCACTTCTGATTACGCATTGTTATATTTAATAGCTTCATTCTAGAAGTTTAATTTTCTTTCCTCCTTTGGAAGGGAATCTGCTTTTCCCCAGCTGTATTGTAGGACAGCCAGCCTAGAAAATCAGTTCACAACAACATGCCCTTCCAAAAGCACTTACAGAGGGCCTTATTCATGCCATTGATGTACTCTGGGGGATAGAAGTGATGTATATTTTCTGTGATTTACACTTCCAAGCTTGTCTGATAGTAGGATATCTGCCATTTCATATTTAGGCTCCAGAAGATAAAGGCTGCTTTACTTTCATCTACCTTCCTCAAGATTTTCTCTAAGGGGCATGAGGCAACTTTGGAGACTACTATTCAAAGTGATTCTATCCATCTTGCCCAATAGCTATTTTGAGTTTATGACTTTTTATTCAGATTGTTGAAACCTTTTTGTTGTTAAACATTATTCATAGAATTGATAACTATTCCTCTCCTCTAGCCAGAACATCTGATAAGCAGTCTCTAATTCAGGGTGCCACACCTGAGCACATCAGTGAGGATGATAGGGTCTGCCATTTCTTTGAGGAAGCAGCACTTTCATGTACATATAGTCCAAAAGAAGGAGACTTAAGGTGGTCTCATTCAAAATACATTAGTCATCAAACCATACACTCAACCACGAATCTACATTAAGCTACTCCTTCTCTTGTTACTCAGGGAGATTACTTTCTGACATCTAAGAAGACAAACTCTAATCTGCCACTTTAAAAATATTTAGCTCCATCTTCAAGACAGTATTTCAAAACTGGGGATATATTCCCCTGTATTATAGCCTGCTGAAATTCATTCCGAAAAAGTAAACTAAAAATTTACCAAAAGAAAGAGGATGTTCTATTTGGGATGCCTCATGAAAATTCTTCACTGCATAAATGAACAAAAAGCAAAAGGAAATTAAGGAGACTGTCCCTATAACTGGGTACAGACAGGTGAACAATTCTGCTTAGGCTCAAATACAATCTAGCACCAGCCTAGAAGTTGTGTAGTTATATGAGCATAATGCTAAACCTAAGCTAATACACTCAGCTTCTCAGCAAGGGTTAGCAGAGTGCTCTGCAGAAAGCTAACACAACCACATGGCTTTTGGACTGGAATTGACATGTTGAGTCAGCAGGACATTAGCAGGTCAGAACTGTGACTTTCTGCACCTATAAAATGACCTAACTTTTGAAAGAACTACCTAACCTTAAATAACACTCTTAAAGATGTCCAGATTTAATGCCCTTTTTTCACATTTATTCATCTAGATTATGGAAGTCTGCCCATCACAATGGTAACTCTTCATGTGTACTTTAAAGAAAACGGTGCCTGTATCTTTCAGCTGAGTAATTTTGCTTCTCTCAAGGTGAATCAACTATAAACAAAGGGGGATGGAAATGATCCATAATTTTCATTATTGGTTTCAAACCAATAGACTTAAACTAGCCGAGTCATTTCAAAGCACCCTCTGCCATCACTTTCAGAGGTGTTGAACACATCCTTTGTAGAAATAAACAACTAGCACAGTCGTAGTTGAGTTTTTTTAGTGTCTCCACACACAAATAATGTTCATGAAATGGAGTATTACAGAGAAGGACCAACATTAACATTTCAGGTTAAATCTTGTGCAAATGGCCAGTTCTCAAATCTTGAGAGAGGCTGATCCCTGGATGTGAACTCGGGCATTTGCAAAGGCCTAATCTGAACTGTGGAAGAAAAAGAAAAGATTCCAGTTGTAGGGGACAAAAATAAACTATTTCCACATTTGCTGTATTTTCAGTATATAACCTTTTAAACCACATTTGACATACTTGCTGTCCCTAAACTCACAGGCTTAAAAATAATTTACAGATAAGATTTCCTAGCAGTATTTCAACATTCCAAGTCAGTTACTACTTACTTGTCTCTCAGATAATTATGTCCTATTTGTCCAGAAATGTCTTCTATAGCAGAAAGAATGTGATCAAAGGCCTAGGAAAGGAAAGTGGAATTAATATCTCTACAGAAATAAAAGTCATAATTAGAAAAGAGTTCAATTTATGTCAGGTTAGACCAGGTGACTATGCCGAATAATTTTATTGCTGCTAAGCAGATTTTTTTCCCATTTACAGAAATACTAGCTACTCTATGCTTTTCTTCAAAGGTCCTGAGCTTTCTAACCAGTTCTTTACAAATTCAGTAACTATTCTTGAATTACAAGAGTCTCAGCAAGAAGGTACTTAAGTCCCCATTTTAACATTCAATTTTAAGACTCCTTTTATTGACCCATTTTACCATCTCCATTTCTGCCCTATGAAGTACATCAGCCACTATTAGTGTCAGTGATTAGATCAGTTGAAAAATTGCCCTAGTGTTTCTTTTTAGACGTTTCAGGAATCCATACTTCCCTCAGAGTAGAAGTAGGCACCATTCTTTTGATACCTAGGGCAAAATCCCATACTGGGTGTATTTGATGCCTGATAGAAATCCTGAGGTTTATAACTCTTAATTCAAACCAAGGCAGCTACAGGTAGAATTTGGTCTTTTTCTGTATATGGTTGTTAGCATTTCACTCTGAACATTGGAGTGATTACTGCAGAATATACAGCATGCTAGATTTAGAACAATATGGGTGATATGGATTATTCCTGAATATAATATTAATTACTGCCTCAGGAGATATCGACATGGAAGTGGAGAAAATGGTATAATAAATAAGTCATCTCCCTCCTACTCCCTGAGAACAGACAGTGCTCCCTCTCTCTGAAGGCTGCAATTTATACAGTTCTAGGAGCACTGTGCCTCCTGAGACAATATCTGCTAGAATATTCTGGGAAGTGGTGAATCAGTACATACAACTTTAGAAATTGTTAGGATTAACATTACTGCTTGGCCTGCACTACTAACTGACGTATAAAGCTATATCCCATAAATGTAGACAGACTGTATTTCTTCACCTGGGGGAAGAATCCTGATTTTCAAATAGTAAAATATTTGTATGGAAATGGAAATTTGAATTGCTGGATAACAAAAGCATAATGTATTTATTCAGTAGTCTGTAAAAGAATTCCTCAGAAACAACCCTGTCCATCGTTAAGTCGTTAATTCACTTCAGGTAACCCCCAGCATGAAAACAGACAAGATTAGAAGCTCATACAAGGATGTGTTAAAATACAGGTGGATAGCTATGTAAATCTGAAAAGTTTATGAATTAAAGACGACCATGAAAGATGTCTTATAGTCTTCCGTCCTTTAACCTATATTTGTATTGAAAATATATGTTTTCTTTTACTGAATAAAAACTTATAATGTTGTGTGAAAGTGAATTGGAAGAGATCATGTTTCAAAATCTTTTAAAATGTTAAAGAAATGCAGGCACACGCAGCATTCCCACTGAACTAAAACTATTAGTATTAATCTGGAATTTCAGTATATAATTAACATCTGCATTGGGTAGCAGACTACTTTTCTATGTAATATGCAAGATACAAAGTCTGCTTTCATATCTTTTACATAAATAAACAATATTTAAGAAGGAAAAATAAACTTACTTCCACATGCTTTGCCCTAGCGATCTTCAATCAAACGTCCTCCTCTTTTAGATGAAGAGAAAGAAGCATATTCCATCTGTGCTGTTTCCCCAGTACTGTCAGCCCCCATTGAATTCTCAAGTGAATGACCAGAACCTTCAGTTGAGTATCCCCTCACAGGACTCAACCCAAAGACAAATTACAGCCTACAGATAACTTTTGAAATGTTTGAAGGATTTTGCACTTGAAATTTGGTTCTCCCCTCCCTTCCAAAAAGAAATTTTTTCTAATTTTTTTTTTCCTCTTAAGGCACTTCGTAAAAATCCAAAAGATGCCATAATTTTGTTTAAAAATATCTTACTCTGCCATGAAGTTTCTCATTCAGTTTTGGCTCTCTGTGTTCAGTTTTCTTCACTTTCAGCCACTGTACCAAGGGCTTGATAGTCAGTCCCTAAGGATTGAAACATGATAATAAATACTTAGGAATTATCTTAGACTTTCCTCCAGCTGGTCATTGTTAAAGAGAAATAGAGCATTTTTTAATGTTGTATGGTGGTTCTCATACTTCCTCAGTTGATCTCTGTCCTCTTTAGAAGACAAAATAATGCAGTACCCTCAGCTCCTGTTACGAAAGTTTGAAAAGACACCAACCAGTGGAAAAATATGTCTTCTGTAAGAAAAATATGGTAGCGGAAGGGGTTAAAGTGTTTCCTATACCATTGAATGTGGTATTTTCTGCACATATCAGGAGTTTGTCACCACAATTAAACTTTCTATAATAAAATTGAGAAAAAAACTCCAAGCTGGTATATACTGACATATCTCCATTTAAACTAATGTTTGGATGCTAAATATTTTCTTGTCCCACTGCTTACTGTTATATTTTAAAACAAGGATTTAGGCTCAGGTAGATCAGCTTAATGACTGTATTTGCCTGTAAAAAGGATGGTTCCCTATAGTTATTCACATGAGGTGAAGGATGTTTAATCAGATATTAACTTGAGCACTATTAATACCAAGCAGCTAAGACTGAACATTTTTTAGCACAGAGGAAATTGTGTTTTGTCCCTTGTGGTGCCATATGAAAACATAAAATAGGATCTTTGTTACTAAAATTACAAATTCAATTATGCTTTCAGTTCAGTGAAACAATATGCAACCTTCAGAGAGAACTGCTTTAAGCATTCGGTACTTTTGGGGGACTCCTTCTCCTTGCAAGAAGCGTGCTTAAGAAGTTGAATTACCTGGAAAATAACTGTAAAAAACACAACAATGATAGTTGTGCTGACAAACAGGTTTTTCTCTTTCACTTTGTCCACATCCAGAAGTACGACCAGAGCAAAGGCAACCGCTCCACGTAGTCCACCATATGACATCACCACCTGGTCTATTATCTCCAACTGGACCATTCTGTAGTGGTTAAGAATCCATGTCTGTAAAACTACACCTATAAAAAACAAATGCCAGCGTGTCTAGAAATATGCTTATGAAATGTCAATATCCCAACCGTGTGTAACACGGTTACCACCAGTCTGCTTTCATAACAAATTCTCTATGCTTCTCCCTCTGTATTGCTACACTGCCAAGAAGGGCAGGCCCACTTGGTACCTTCCCCTTTATGTTTAGCCAAAGGAATTAGATGAAGCTGCTTCTGTGAGCCAGCAGCTCTTCTGAGGGTGCTGCCCTCTGGCATAGGCACTACAGGTGAAATTCTGCTATGTGCTGACCTTTGAAATTAGCAGTTGAGAAAGAAAGGAATTTCTAACATCATAGCCAGTGATATGCACAGGGTCTTTTAAAAAAAAGAGAAACGGGTTGAAACAGTGTTGATTTAGGGAGTAAGTGTGGTACTCTTTACAGATCACTAAAAATTATTTGTGATTTGTGACATTTATGTCATTGTCTTATGGAGGGTTGTGTAGTTATGCTAACACTGTCTTCAGGCCTACAGGTGAGATGCTGCCTGCTGTAGGAGACCTAAAGAAATCACAACGTCTCCCAGAGCTCCCACCATACAGAAGGAAAACAGCTTCACCATTCCTGAGAGTGTCACAGCATGTGTGTCCCACTGCAGCAGGCCAGGACTGTTAACCAGTGCAAAAGAGATATTTCTCTTTTTAGACAACTTTGAACTTGTGCTAAGGGAAGTGTGTCTTGTGTATATCACTGTAAGCAAGTCCTCTGGTGGAGGGGACATTGAAAATTAATTCATGCCGCCAGTCTGACTCCTCCAAGAGTAAGAGAGCTGCAATTATGTAAGGCCCAATATCATCAGGTCTTTAGTAATTTATCAATGTCTAAGCTCAACTACTTTAATGGGTGTATATTGTTATTGCTGAATATTTACTATTTAATTATTGATCACACTTATTACAGGATTGTTAACCAGTCATTCCAGGAATGCAAGTGACAAAGTCAAGATACTGAAAACTTGTTTAAACACCTCACGCACATCAGCAGTTACTGTGAGGTGGCTAAATGAACAATGGTTACAGACTATTTAGAAAGGAGGACGTGGGGCTAGGCCCTTCGTTCAGCCCAGGAATCTCTAGACAGAATAAGAACACAGAGTCTAAGAAAATTGCCAGCTAGATAGATGCATTACCTTTCATTTGAATTTAATTCAAGACAAACAGGTAAATAAACTCATTTAGTTTATTCCCAGAGGTAAGTACATACACCAAATCACTATGTGTGTTACTCTCTAGAAGTATTTCATTCTATGCCTTTTTTGCGATTTTAGCTCCTTTGCTATTTCACAAAACAGTGATTAAGCAGTAGAACTACTTAGCTGGTCAAATCGTCATTGGTATTTTGAAATGTTTGCAAATTTATATAAGCCCAGTAAACTGACAGTAGGTAATCCCTACCTGCCACAGTCTTATTTACTCAGTTTTCCACCAGTCCCTGAGAATTGCTTTCAAGCCAGAGAACCTGTGGTGTAATTATGTATGGTCTTACATCACTGTGTGTCTCAAACCTGAAGTCAACCATAAAATTAGCTTAAGACAATCTCTTTATTACCAAATTGAAAGAGCTGAAGGAAAGAGATGGCTGACAGGACTCACATCTTTTGTTAGGCTGCAAGTTAAAGATCAAAGTCCATGCTTAGCCACTGCGTGATTCATGTTAACCACTGGGCTATTCATATCCTCACACATCATCAGAAGCGAAATCCTACTATATTTTCAGCATACGGTGAAGCTTACTGTAGAGACCTACCCTCCTAACCTCAAACCACCCACAAATTCAACTAAAATAAATGGAATAGAAAAAGTCTAAAACCCCAAATTTTTTTTTTTTTTTTTTTTTTTTTTTTTGGCAAAAGAATATGTGATTGCATCACCAATACAATGCAAGGACAGGAAGAAGATCATCCCCTTACCAATAACTCTATATACTGAGATGAAGACCAGAGTCAACAGAATAAAAGCTGTATTCCAAGTCCAGATTTTTGGATTTACAGCTGAAATTCCCAGGAACATGAAGATAATAGTTTCTGCTCCGCTGGCCATCATTTTCATGGTATATCTTACAGTTGTAGAAGATTGTTCAGATATGTTAGCCTTGACATATTTCTGACAGCAAATGCCACAGAAAGTTATCCTAGAAAAAAAAAAAAAAGAAGCAATTGTTCAGAAAATGTTTGTTGTAACATTTAATATTATTTCCATCTGCCTGTCACATACTGATAAAAACCCACCATTAATTCCTAAGAAAAAATACACTCAGGAGACATTGTGGAGACTAATCTAGGTAAAAACCATTTCTCAAACATTCATCCTGAGGTGACCCCAAGAGGTCTGAAGACAGCATTTCATTAGATCGTAACAGACCTTAATTCTCTTTAGATTACCATACTGCTTTATATGCACAATTTTAAATCTTGTTTACATTAGACATAATCTCAAACTAATGATCTGTTTCCAGTAAGATTTTCAGATCTTGAATATACTCGCTGTAGCATCTACAAACATGACAAGCAAAACTAAGAAGAAAGGTATGCCAGGAATCAATGGATACTAAAAGAAGAAAGACCACAGAGGTCTTTTCCAAAGCCAAAACAGGCAAGATTTAGGTAAACCTTAACAGGCCAGTCAAGACAGTGAGAGCAGCAAATAATGGATATTCACATAATGCCTTAGAAAAATATTGTTTTGA
>NW_009194701.1:8582-9012 GCF_000690835.1 Fulmarus glacialis | reverse complement strand
GGAAAGATGTCAATACAGATGGACAAGTGTTAGTTATTGAAGTAATATTAATCACAAAGAGGAAGGAGTCAAGTCTGTATTTTTCAAAGGAAGTTCTCATGTTGCACAGCAGACACTGGAAAACTTGCATTCCTTTTCAAGGGCGAATGACAGTGTTTGCAAACTATAATCTACTGCAGTGTGAAGATAGTAATATTCAGCATAAGCTTCATGAGTGTCATATTCTATAGCTGTCCTATATAATTTAGGTCTTTCTTTTCAATGTTTTTAAAAACCATATTCCCTTCTCAGCCCCTTCAAAGGCAGTAATAAAAAGAGACTTACGCAAGGATAGCAGAAAGAGAAAGCATCTCTGCTGTGAGGTAGGACAGGTAGGAAATGATAAACACAAATCCAGGTTCAATGATTCTCACGTGCTTGGTGACACGAC
>NW_009194701.1:0-8565 GCF_000690835.1 Fulmarus glacialis | reverse complement strand
GAATGCAAAGAAAATGCCAACCAGCGTCCCGCCCAGGCTCACCACAAAGAATGACACTGAAAAACAAAACCAAACACAGCTTAAGCAGTAGAAATGTAATGGTTTGAACTAGTTCTTCATTGTATGGCCAGCAAATCAGAGAAAGTTTTGGAGGACATGTCAAAAATTATTTCTAAAATGCAACAACATGAATTGCTTTTGAGCATTTGGTATGTGAATGCAGCATTCTGTGGAAAAAACAAGATTACTTTCTGTTAAGCCTCATGATTTTAGGCTAATTCAAAACCCACTACATTTCTTTGAACAATTTTTTCCCACGTTCTGTAAATAAATGCTTTTCCAAAAGCATATACCAAAGTCACTGTTAAAACATTGATTCATAAGATAATGTAGTATCATGTCATGCTTGGAATGGGAAATAGTGACTAAATTTTTAGGTAGGTAACATTTTTTTGATAGTCACTGGCAAAACGTTACTTGATGGCAATCAGCGATAAGGAGTGAAAATGCTCATATGCAGTCTCAACTTTCCTGGAATGCAGGGAGAGCATAGGCTGAAACTAAGGACATGTTATAAAATACAAAGAAAATATGTATAGCTGTGAAGTTTGGTGGTCTTAACAACTGAACTGCACATCTGTTGAGTCTCCTCAGAAGAAAACAAATCTGATTAAGTTTCCCCAATATTCAAGAATGTTCACTTATTTATTTGCTTAAGATATTCATCTATGCCACAGGAGTGTGGGAATATGAGTGACAAGAGAAAGGGCTGAAAAATAACAGTTACTGATAGCATAATAATAATATTTTGTTTAAAAGTCTGCATATGTACATCAATTATGTGACACGGAATTCAATTCTACGCACCTATGCCTTTGACACATTCAATCCCCGTCACATTCTCTGGACCTATTGCAACAAAAGATTCAAAGACATTGTACAGCACCTGAAAAGAAGAGTAGACTAACTTAATATTTGCTCCTGAATTAAGCCTTTAAAATAATCTCTTTATGGGCCCCAACATTAGGGCAAGAATAAACAAAAATTTTTAAAAAAACAACTTTCCATTTCTTATTTCTATATAACTTCTAGCTATAAGAAGCATTGTTACATCTAGATGTGTTTCCTAAAGCACTTCTCACTCTAAAATCCAGGTATTTGGCAGATTTATTTAATCGCCTGTATAAGATAAATAAGATACTTAATAAGATAATAATGAGATGCTAATAATAAGATACTGGATGGAAATAGGTTGAACATACGTAAAATAAGTTGAACATAAAAAAGAATAAACTATAATAATTGTACTAAAGCTTTTAAAATAATTGGCTAATAGTGATAGTGCTGAAAGTGAAGAATTCATCTTATCCATATCCCTGCCTAAGGAGGTTTGTATGAGCATCATTCTTGACACATGCCTATCTAATCTATTCTTAATTCCTCCAGTGATGGAGGAGAACTTTACTATGGCTTTCTCAGCTTTCCTTGTTGCAGCTAAGCTTGTTAATTCTTATCATATTTACCCCAGTCATGACATACAGGTTACTTTGTTCTGTAATAGTAGTCTTTTACATGTTTACATTTAAAGAATGCTACATTATCCACTTTCTTCTGTCCTCCAGTCTTCCCTTTTTCAAGGTAATAACTCCAGTTGTTTCAAACTTTCTCATAGGCTGTGCTTTCTGACTCTTGATCATGCTTACTCTTCTCTTCTGGATTTTCTTCAACAATCAAACTTTCTTTTATTTGTAGAGTGAGTGTTTGTATTCATTTCACAGTAACAAAAATTCCTTTCCTTCTGAAAGCCAGTGATGTTGATACTTGAGTTCATCAAGGGTTTATTTTAATATTTGTTTCTGGTAATACTCCAAAAGTACTAATAAGACTGATATCTAAAGGCAATTAGGTTTCTCTGGAGGTCCTAAATGTCATTTTCAAACTCATATGAACAGTTAGGCTGCTGCCAGTGACCTTGCAGTGCCTTGCTGCCTTGGTTGCAAAAAATTTGGTCACTGAGCCTGGTGGACAGGTTTTACCCTTCTTTGGAGATATGCAGGAGCAGGAATAGCAGATGATTCAGGAGCAAATTGAAGCTCTATAGCAACTCAGTTGCATAGCATCTTTCTGCCGTAGGATTTCCTGGTCCCTGCCCACTAGCACTGTACTACAAAACTATTGACTATTTTATTCAATTTTGAAGAATTAAGAAAAATTTTGTGTGAAGGTGTTTCAAATCAAAATAAACACATCAGTAGAAATTTGGGATTATTTTAAGTTTATTAAAGTCTATTAAGTTTTCCTTTTCTTTCTAAATGAAAAAAAAAAACGGAAATTAACATGTCACCAAAAAAACCCAACCCAAACTAGAAACTGTCTAAAATGTCACACAATTTTTCTCAAATTTGCTCTTTGTTATGTATCTGTTTGATAAAGATCTGATTTAAGTAAAAGCGAGGGAACAGGCATAAGCACTTTGGTAAGTATTCTCTCTCTCACTGTCTATATATCTGAGGTATGCATATAAATTACGGGCATAATGGAAATATTCAGAAAAGAGTACGTGCATTACAAAACAAGGGCAAAGAAAGGCTTAAAATCCCTGGAAGTGATTTCAGTAAGTCATGAAAGCCCTACTTGAACAGCAAAGACAAATAAAACATACGCAGCTGAAACTTCATTTTAAATGTTTTTATGCTCATCCAACCCAGGACTGTTTATTTTTATGTGACTCACAGGCTCCAAGTAGCTTTTGTGCTCAAATAGTCTTTGCAATACAGTGTTTGTAAGCAAGACAGAGAACACCATGAGCTACGCTACACTAGCCCATGAGTAGATACACACAAATGATACAGTATTCATTTAAGGGGAAAATACACTTCAGAAGAAACCCTCTAGAGTCTGGGTGACTTTAGGATATATAATTTACTTACCACAGTTACAGCATCATTCAGAAGCGATTCTCCAAAAACAATAATGAATAGAACTTCGTTGACATGGACTTCTTCAAACACTGCAAGAACAGCTACAGGATCCACAGCGGCAATTAAGCTGCCAAACAGAAGGAAGTCCAGCAGTCCACTGTTCAGGTGGCCTTCAAAAACAAAGCAAACAAAGTATAAGCAGAGTCAGCTCTGTATTATCTATAGTAATGACAGACCGTGATATTACAGATAACGCAAAATCCTTGAAAACAGAGATCCTAAGGCATCAACTGGAAAGCAGGGCACAGAAACTACTTAACAAGTTCTGCATTGTGTCACCTTGTATCCTACAAGGTTTGTTGGATCCAGTATTGGCCCATGTGGATCAAAGTTGATTCCGGGAGCAGTACAGTCCTATTCTTATGGCAAGGCACTTGAGATAAGTATTTCCAGATCTAAACTGGGTTTGTATTTCTGTGTGATATGGTTTGTCTAACTGGAGTAAATTATCTCATGGTAACTGACAAGAAGGTAAGAGGAATATACCAGTACTCCTGAAGGTGAAGTTCCAAAATACTTCATGCCACAGGCCAAATTTGACTCTTGGTCGCTAAGAACTGGTACAGTGGGGCTTCACTGCACTCAGTGAAGTTAAACACCACTTGTGGCCGCCTTATTCAAGTAGACATTGATTGATAGGTGCATTAAGCCACTTGTTCCCAAATTATGATTCATGAGGCCACTGTTAAATTGTCTGCAAGTGGACCACAAAAATAGATGAAGGACTAAAATGTATCTCAACATTTTTGGGTTGTAGCCCCTTCAGAATTTTGGCAATGATTTCAAAAGTTTGGTTTAAAAGTAACAGAAAATGGGGAGCCACAAAGATCACTTTGCTCAGCTTCCTAAATATCTTGTAAAATTTACCCTCTTCATGCAATCAGGAGTGGTATCCCAGTCATTTTTTCTGGGGAACATATTTTTAAAAGGGTAGAGAACAGGAATATTCCCTTTGTGTTCATTAATGGATGGAGCAGGAAGGAAGGTTCATTAAGAGGTGATGAAGCCCAAAATTATATGAGGAAGAGCAAAGAAGGAATATGTTGAGAGTTCATTCATTAGAACATAGTGCAGAGGCCCATGCCCAAAATTAATAGGCAGGTTGTATCAGGCATGATTTCTACAGGTGAGGGAGAAATCCATCTGATTAAATGATTTGGAAGCATGAGACAGACAATGACAGTCAGTAGCCAAAGGATCGATATTGCGTGTAAGGTACTTCCAGAACAACATGGCCACTCCTCTAGCAAGAACTCTCGTGAGAGAATTTTTCAAATCCAGAATGTTTAGTGCTTGGAAAGTAATTGAAACAGAAACTAGATTCCAAATATTTTTGATACAAAATGGCATGGGCATATTTACTCAAGAGAAGGACACTTACATAGGCAGCCAGAGACAGGAGTAGACAACACCCTGTTGTACATGACAATGGCCAATAATCTGGGGGAGCTGCAGAAGTACATACCCTCTTAGCTGCTGTCTGCCAATCAGAGCATCTACAATGTTTTTCATACAGTTTATAGGGACCTTGGTAAGGCCCTGAAAACAGAAATTCATAGTTTGCACAGACATATAACTACTTGATATTTTCAAAAAGAGAAATCGTCTTATTTACTCTTGGACATATTGGGCTGTGAATGAGGGCTGAATCTATCCATTTTAGTCTGGGAGAGGTGTTGAAGCAGTAAGCTGAAGTCTGTGCCAAAAATTCTGACAACAGCCTTGAACCTGAATCTAAGTAATGATTCCATCAAATGTTGTCCTTCTCTGCCATGCTTAAGGAAAGAACAAGCCCAATGACAATAACTATCAGATATCAGGGTATAATAGAATGTAGGATTTTAAAATAAATGGGCTCACTGAGATTGCTTATCTTTTTATATGTTACCAATTATAATCATTGGTACATTCTTTAAAGACTTGCAAAGCTAGTGAGCAAATATTTATGGAAAGGTTAAGACACATCTATAATTCCTACAAAGCAGTGTCAAGAGGCATGGGGTTTCTAAATCAGACTTTTATTTAGACTAATAATGCAAGTTATTTCCAAGTGGTACATGACCATTGCTTCCTCCAGTTCACCAGAGTCTGGAGTGACTAGCTGCCAGCAGTGACAACTGGGCAAGGCAAGTTTGCTGGGCCCAGTTTAAGACTTCTGCACATACTCAGCATGTTGTTGCTATGACCTAGATTGTACAGGAAAAACTTTTCTAAGCATTAGTCACAACCACAATTTTTCCACAGAGAAGTGCTGCATGTGTTAGTTCTCCAGCAGATGGTGAACAGTTAGGTGCAATCAGCCAGGAAGATTTAGGATTAGATACTTCTTCCTATTCTGTGAAAGCAGACTGGTATGGCTGTAAGTTAATAGTTAAGGTGCTGATCTTTTAATTTCACTCCTAAAGGAGTATTTCTTTGTTATTATCATCTTCTTTCTTTGTCTTCTGTAAATTATAATATCTGCAAAGAGCTGCTTTTATGTTTATTTATGTAGGAAATCTATGTAATACAATGTGGATTATGTACTCTCATATTGATGGACAATACTATAGGCCCATTCAATGGTAAAGTTGGAAGTAATCTGGTTTTAGTTCATCTTATCTGTAGTGGATATACATTACTACATTTTAACAGTATTACTTTTAGCATTATTCATTCCAATTGTAGAGAAAGTGGGGTAGAAACAAAAATATGCCGTAGAACTTCAACAAGAATCTGCTATGAACTCTTCTAGAAACTGAGTAACTCAGCATTCTCCTATCTTCAGCAAGTAAATAACAACAGCAAGGCTTTTCACAAAGTGTGGTGCTCAGATCTTGCTGACATCTGAGGTCAACACAATGCATTTAGTGGACTAGTAAATATGTGTCATGTAGATATTTTAAAGTCCTACTTAGCTTCGCTGGAGAATGACATAGTTTGAATCCGGGACAGGCTTCTCTGGCCTTTTCCATAGCTGAAATTAGAACTCTAGTAGGTTATAATACGTCTTCATGGTAAAGACAGGTCCCCACAGTATTCCAATTAATGTTCATTCTAAACATTTAAATTCGCCAGGCATGTCAGTTTATTGTTTGCCTTTGTTAACATCCCTACTTTTAGCTTGTAGAGCTTTAGCTGTGACCTGTGGCAGGGGCTGATTCTCCTGTTTAATTGTAAGCTCAAAGCTCTAGTATATACTGTCACTGAAAGATTTACATAATGACGAAGCAGAACATGTAGCCATCAAATCCAGCTTTCACAGTTAGTTGAGAATTGTTTACGGATTGGGAGGAGAGCAAGAGATACATGGATTTTTCACTTAAAATAAGATTTTTGGGAAAACACTTGACTTTTCTATTTCACGTGTCATAAAGAGGTCAGTACTTTTCCTTTAATGATTTTTATCAACATATTTTTAAAAGTAATTATCATTCATTATATTTCCCAGAACAGGATGTTAATACAATATTTTTGGTCATATTTTTTAAATTGTTCCAAGTAGGTTGGATATTTAAAGAAAGAAATCCTTGTCCAATCTGTTGCAATAGCAATATCCCTTTGTCATCTTTTTTGTTTCTGAAAACCTGTATTTAACTATAAATGTGAAAT
Organism: Fulmarus glacialis; assembly: GCF_000690835.1. Taxonomy (NCBI): domain Eukaryota; kingdom Metazoa; phylum Chordata; class Aves; order Procellariiformes; family Procellariidae; genus Fulmarus; species Fulmarus glacialis. The sequence continues at coordinate 1,993 of NW_009194701.1, read as the reverse complement.
TGTGGATGCAATATATTGTGCCTACAGGCTGAAAGCACATAAAATATCCTACCTACCTTAGTGTCTGCATCTGAGATGTCACCTTTGTATCTTCTAAAGAAAAATTGTTACTTATAAAATGTGAGTTATAGTAAGGTAAATATCTAAAATATAAGCTAAATCTATCATAGATGTCTATATTACAAACATCTGCAGTTGCATAAGATGAGTCTCATATGAACAAGTCTGTGGTCTAGTTCTTCCAGACTGTGATTTTCAAATAAGGACAACACAGGTTTCTCTTAAAATGAATGGAACAGATATCCCAATCTTATGCTCAGTTTTAAAGAACCCAGGCCCAAATTCTGCTAATTCCTTGTGCTGGACAATGGGAACAGTTTTTGAGGCTGGAAAACTCTACTGTTATCTTCTGTAATAATCAGCTAATAGTTTAATTCTTCATCATAAAGATGTTCTCTGCAACACCTACAACTTCTGACATTTGAGGCACTCTTTTTATCTGGACTGAAAAGGAAGTCTGTGGTAAATTGCTCTGAGTCAATTTTGCATCCCTGTGGTTAGAGAACAGCCCCATGACTAGCTGCTGAGCCTTTCGTACAACACAACATACCCCTTGTGGTCTTGGAGCCACTCACTTAGTCCAGGATCTTAGCACTGGTTGCCGAGAACAGATGGGCAGAGTGCACAGGCACAGCAGCACACTGTATCTGTACTGCTCTCAGCAGCACTCAGATGTGCCCTGTAAGTACTTTCTAGAACTCACTAACCTAAGAGAATTTTGTCTTAGAAGGGGTCTCGAGCTTCTTCAGTACAGACACTAAAAAAGCATAGATAGGATGCCTGTTTCAAAACACATGCAATCCACATACAGTGTGAATTATTGTTCTTCAGGTGGCAGTGTATAGCTTATGTGCACGCCATACCTGCTGAGGAGATTAAGAATTGGTGTTCAGTAGCCCCATTGCCCTTATATTGTAGTATAATTAAGGTAGAGTGTGTCTCAAATGTGCTGCTTGGCTCTGTAACTCTTCAGTTACAATTTCCAGCCTCAGAAGACAAATGTGTCATGCATACATACCCGCTCAGCAACCATTGCTTACTTAATATTAAAGCTGACCGAAGGAAGGCAGTTCCATTTCACAGTAACTTTGAAGGTTTCTATCACAGCAGAAAGAAATAAGCCCTTCAGAGTGTGTTTTTGTCCAGATGTCCATTAGCAGGGTGAATCCTAAGCTTTATCCTGAGAGTGTATGCACACATTTAGAGCAGGGAAGTATGAAAAACACAGGTTCAAGTCCCTTCTGTGCTTGCTTCAGAGAAGATTTCTCAGATCATTCTTAAATTTGGTAAAAATATTACAAATTGCTCCCATTAAAATTGGATTTTTCTGCTGAAAAGAGTTGTAAAGTTGTAAAGTATCACCCATTTAACAGCTGGCATACCACAACTGTAGCATTCACAATTGTACCTTCACAGATCAAACTTACCCATTATTCCTGTCCGATAGACACCATAGAGAGATAAGCCGGTTGTGGCAGCATTCCAGACTGTCCCAATGACAGCATACAAAAGGATGGAACCAAGATTCCCGAAGAACAATCTATTTGGCATAAAATATCCAGCATCCAAAACAATGGGGGGCAGCAGGTAGAAGAAAAATACAGTTGGTGTAAGGGTGAAGGAGGCAATGTGATCTGCTGCCCATACAATGCCACCAAGGAAGAGACCAAGAACAATCAGCAGAGCACTCTCTGGAACCACCCGAGTGACTTTGTGGGACAAGTGGAAGACTGCAAGGAAAGAGGAAAACAGCTTGTCAGAATTGGAATGGAGAAACAATTTGAGCAACAACTGTTGTTAGCTGGCAATTTTGACTTCACACAAACTTCCTGCTTTCATTGTTAGTAGACGCAAAAGCATGCATGGAATGCATGGGATACAGGCAGTATCAGAACCCAGCCACTTATAAAATAAAATAAAATAAAATAAAATA
>NW_009194700.1:1576-2384 GCF_000690835.1 Fulmarus glacialis | reverse complement strand
ACCTGCGGGAGTGGGTGGGGGGGACGTTGTGATTGAGGGGGGGACGGCAGGGGGACCCCCAGACCTCATAAAGATGATTGATCCACATAGGGAACGTCCCGAGGGCTTGTAGGGATCTCCAACGTAGGTGGGAGATGTTCATCACGGAGACCAACGTCACCGTGGACCACCATGATGACCCATGGGGTCTCTTTTGACCCAACAGGGATGCCCCCCATGATCAACCTGATCCCCCAAACTTCTTAGGTGGGATCCCAGATCCCTGCAAGGATCCCCAAGGTACCTTGGAGATGTTCACCATGGAGACCAACATCACCATGGACCACCATGGTGACCCACGGGGTCTCCTTGGACCCAACAGGGACCCCCCAGTGATCAACCTGGTCCCCCAAACTTCTTAGGTGGGATCCCAGACCCCTGCAGGGAACGTCCCAAGGGCCTGTAGGGATCCCCAAGGTACATGGGAGATGTTCATCTTGGAGGCCAACGTCACCATGGACCACCATGATGACCCGCGGGGTCCCCCTGGACCCCACAGATATCCCCTAAACCCCACAAGGACCCTCCCAAACCTCACAGAGATCCTCCCGGCACCTCCCTTAGACCCATAGGGGCCCCCCGAGACCCTATAGAGCCCCCAAATACCTGGGAGATGTTCATCTTGGAGCTTTTGGTGCCCAACACCACCAGAGACCCCCATAAGTACCCTGAGGAAGTCCACCAAACCCCACACGGACACTGTCAAACCCCACAGAGATCCTCATGGTACCCCCCCCAGCCCGCTGTGGCCCCCCCAAACCCCACCCCG
>NW_009194700.1:0-1447 GCF_000690835.1 Fulmarus glacialis | reverse complement strand
TCCCAAACCCCACAGAGATCCTCCTGGTACCCCCCAGACCCTGTAGGGGCTCCCTGAGACCCCATACGGTCCCCCAAGACCTAGGTGATGCTCATCTTGGAGCTCATGGTGCCCAACACCACCACAGATCCCCAAGAAGACCCCATAGATGTCTACAAAACCCAACAGGAACCCTCCCAAACCCCACAGAGATCCTCCTGGTACCCCCCCAGACCCCATGGGGACTCCATGAGACCCCGTAGGGTCCCCCAATACCTGGGAGATGTTGATCTTGGAGCCTTTGGCGCCCGACACCACCATGGACTTGAAGTTGTTGTACTCGGAGAGGGACTTTTGGGCGGAGGAACCCGTCTTGTCACGGGCGTCGTTGAGGATGCGGTTCACTTGGTTCTCAAAGGTTTGCCGCAGCGTGTTCCCCGGGGTGGGCTCCAGCTCGTTGTTGTGGGCCTTCTCGATGACCTGCCACCCCACCAGAACCCCCCCATGGTGTCATTGGGGCACCCCAAAACTCTTGGAGCACCCCAGGATGTCTCAGGAGGGCTGGGAGTGATGAAAAGCACCAGTGGAGGGTCCTAAAGTGTCCCAGGGGTGCGCTAAATGGCTGAGGAGTGTCCCCCAAAACCCTCCTGGCGTTGTTGGGGACATTCCAAAATCCCAGAGAGCACCCCAAAATGTCCTAGGGAAACTGTGGGTGCTCCAAAACCCCAGGGAGCACCCCAAAAATGTCCTAGGGGAACTGGGGATGCTCCAAAACCCAAAGGAGCACCCCAAAAATGTCCTAGGGGAACTGGGGATGCTCCAAAACCCAAAGGAGCACCCCAAAAATGTCCTAGGGGAACTGGGGATGCTCCAAAACCCAAAGGAGCACCCCAAAAATGTCCTAGGGGAACTGGGGATGCTCCAAAACCCAAAGGAGCACCCCAAAAATGTCACAGGGGAACTGGGGATGCTCCAAAACCCCAGGGAGCACCCCAAAAATGTCCTAGGGGAACTGGGGATGCTCCAAAACCCCAGGGAGCACCCCAAAAATGTCCTAGGGGAACTGGGATGCTCCAAAACCCAAAGGAGCACCCCAAAAATGTCCTAGGAGAACTGGGGATGCTCCAAAACTCCAGGGAGCACCCCAAAACCTTCCTGGTATCACTGGGGGTACCCTAAAACTGCAGGGAGCACCCCAAAATGTCTCAGGATTGTTGAGGATGCTCCAAAACCCCAGAGAGAACCTTAAATCACCGCCCCCCCGATCCCACAACATCACTGGGGCACCCCAAAACCCTGTAGAGACACAGGGGGGAGCCCAAAACTTGGGGAAGCACCCCAAAATCCCCTCGGAGGTACCACCCCCACTCGTTGGGACCCACCATCACCAAGGGAGACGCCAAGCACTGTGGAGTACCCCAAATCCACCCTGTCAGCCCCCAGATCCCACAGCCCCCCCCGCCCCCCC
>NW_009194699.1:1637-5493 GCF_000690835.1 Fulmarus glacialis | reverse complement strand
GCCTGGGGCAGGGTCAAAGGGAGGCCCTGCGCGGCCTGCGATGGAAGTCGGGGAGGGGGCCTGAGGTTGCAGCAGGCTAGCTCGCGGAGTCGTCGCGAAACGCAGTCTCCGTGGTCTCGCAGCCGTCCCGCGGAAGGAAGCTCCAGGGATTGCGAGGAGCGGCCCTGGGGATGCACCTTGGGAAAGCACTGCGTGTGGGGGGTGTGTTTGGGGTGCAGCCATGGAGCCAAGATGGCCTCCCTGTGAAGGCCCAGCCAGCCCACTCTGCTCCAGCAAATAGTGGGATTTGAAGGAAATAAGTACACTCAATACATCTCAGCAAAAGTAATTACATTCTTTAAAAAATGCAAAATCATGGAAGTAATTCAAATGAAAACATATGTGTCAGTCTCAGGGCAGAATGACACGCAGTTTGAAATGAGTACTTTTTAAATTTGTAGTGGGCTGGTCACTTTCAAGAGCTCAGAGCCTGAATTATTTGATGCTCTGTTCGATTTCAGTGTGATAACAGCAGGAAGACTGCTCTGTCCCGAAAGGAGGTCATGGTCTGCAAGACTGCAGTGGTGTCAGTATGAAGTCTCTTCTTCGAACTAGTATGAGTTGGGATTCACACATTTTTCCCTTGTGGGCAGACCCACCCAGCCACACGCTCCTGCCTGCTGCAATTTCCAGGATGTGGCTGAAGGCTGCAAAGCACACAAACATATGACCAAATCCAGAAGCATGGACACTACAGACTAAGCCTTACCTTTAAGATCATGCAATGTCAATGAAAAAAAAAAAAACACTTCTGGTCAGAATTTTCCCTTCTAGTGTTCTGTGCCTAATGATGCAATTTTAAGAAGACGTTATTCTTTCGGAAGGAAACAAGAAAGCAAGGGGAGGAGGAGAAAAAGAAGAGGGATTTAGATTAATTAATATTAGCAGGGGGAGAAAGAAAACAAAAGAATGAATCACTACAAACCCAGCTACACCCCCAGATTCAGCAGCATTCGTATCTACATATTTTTAGCCATAGCAGATAGGAATGTAATTTGGACAGGTAATTAATAGCTTAAAAAGAAAAAAATCATCTGTATGTTTTTCATTATGCACAAAGGCAACCTAAAATGTCTTGTTAGGTCTTTTTTTTATCTTCCAGGTGGCTTTTACCTTTGAAATATTAAAAAAAAACCCTGAAATCTGCTTTTGCTCATTCTACCATTTTTATCTATGCAGTAATCAGGAGGGAATCAGTCAGCTGGGAACAGATGCTGGTGTTAATTATTGTGTTCTCCAAATAATTGTGCAAGCTGTCATGAATTACTTTAAAGTAACTCTACGCCCCCTGCAGATAACTTTAGTAAAGACATGAAAAGTATTGCATTACATAAGGCTGCAATGATTGCAACTTAGCCAAACCTGACTTGGCTCTGTTTAGCTGGCGAATGTAAACCTTACAGATAATCCTATGACTAGTTCCCTGTGGTCCTGACACTGACACCTAGGTCAGGCTTTATTCACCCATTAACCCACAAGAAGCAAGCTAGATACTTCAGTAAGACCGTCCTAATCAGAACATTGTGCGTCTTTTATTGTGGCAACATGCACTGCTGAAGTGCTCTATCTCCTCTGCTAACCATGTTTCTTCAGCTAAGGGCGTAAGGTGATTCTGCCTCGCATGGCTGCAACTATAGTCATCTGCAGGCCTGCAGTGTGGCCTGTGCTTCTGTAGCAACCTTTCACTGCTCAGCAAAGCTAAGTCAATTTTTCCCCCATAATTGACATATTTTTAATTTCTAAAAAATTATGAGTATCTTCAGCACAGACCACATGTGCCTGGTGCTGTAAGACATCCGTAGTAATTAATTCTGATCCTTGTAATCCGTAGAAATCAAAATAATAAGTGAGAGGTCACATTTATCTGTGCCTCAGCAGACTGAAATAATTTCAGCTTACCACAATGGATATGTAGCTCTTGAATTAAATACATTTGGTTATCTTACCCCAGCCCTTCAAGACTTCCTGGCTTCTGTACATGCAACATGGCTTCTTTGTAGCAGCTTTTCTTATCCAGTATACCTATTTTTCATTGGTTTTACTTTTGTCTATTTTTTCACAGATTTTCATTACGGAAAAGGACTATACCTTAAACGCGGATCTGGTCTGGAAACCTGGCTGTCTCCAGTGTGATTTTGTGTTGTTCTGTTTTGGTGTATTTTTTTGAATTAATTCAGTTTCTCAAGTTGCTTAAGTCAAGCAGTTTTAATATAGACAAACGATGCTCTTTGTTGTCTTGAAACAGAATTATTCTGCTTATTGGAATTGAATTATTCAAGCCCTTCAGAGCACAAATTTATTGGGTGCAGTTTCAGTTGCTTGAGCAGATATTTTCCCAGTTTGCTTGCTAGTCAAAACACTGCAGTTTCATTTTAAACAGGACCAAGACCATTTGGTTTTTTCCTTCATGTTATCTCCCATGATATCTGAAAATGAAGGTTTCCGCTTCATAGTTAGGATGTAAGCACAGGTAAGTCAGTGTCCCACAGCAGCTTGCCACTGATAGCCTGATTGGCAAAACAAATCAGTAGTTAAGTGAACAGAACAACAGCTCCAAAATGTAACTTTTTGTAGATAGGTAAGTGTATGCATGTTTGTATGCCAGGGAGCCGAGGGTGAGAGCAAAGCAGGCAGGGCAGGGCCTTCCCTGACGAGGGCACCTTCCCTCGAGGGCAAGGTGAGCAGGACAGGTCCTGTGACAGCAAACAGGGTCGGCCAGATCATTAGACACATCTTCAGTGATGAGGCAAGTCCAAGGTTGTCAAGCTGGAAAACTGAGCCAGGATTAGGGTCTGGATCAACAGGGAGCATGGCCACGTGCAAGGCAGGAGGGCGCTGAGGATGAGCGCCTCAGCTTAAACGCTACTCCCAAGCAAAGCAGAGAGCCCCACTGGGACCTTGCAGTGCAGCTTACCCCAACAGCTCATTTCAAGGCCGGACACCCGCACCCTGTGTCTAAGCAGGCCCAGAGGCCTGGCAGCCAAAAGCCCAGGAGGGGTGGAGGGAGGATATCCTCACGGCCCTGACAGTGTACACACATACACGTATGCAGACTCACAAAATGGCCACATTTACCTTTCTGTGAGATGATGCAGGAAAAGTGAAGGTCCTTACAAAATGCAATGTCCAAAAAGGTATAGGATTTTTTGTCAAGAATGAAATATTGCAAAACTGTGTAGTGCACATTACTGACCAGTGAAAATCACTGAGCGATTTCACATACCACGAATAATGCCCATGCCTTGCCACATCCTCCCTTTCTTACATGTTCCAAACCACTCCTGTCTCCCAAGCCATTATTGCTATGAGTCAAGCATCTCAGCCACTGTTGTTATACTGAGTAACACCAAGCTCTGCCAGCACAGTAGTGTCTCAGACTTTCATCTGGCTTGATCTTTGTCCATTCTTAAATACTTTCTTATGAAGATACAGTAGCAATTCAACAGATATTTAAACAGAACAGGGTGAGTTGCCATGTCTTGCCCTGCTTTTTTAAATCAGATAAAATGAATACTACTAACCTCACTTGACTGAGTTGTCAACAGGGTTATCAGCCTATCCTGTAGCAGTCAGATTTCCTCTTTGTTGGGATGCATCGCTCCTGAGCTTGCAGGAGGTGATCCTTGAATATTAACAAGCTTTCTTGCGCCCCTTTGCGCTCCAGGGCTTTGTCCCATGGCACTCTACCAAGCAGATCCCTGAAGAGGCCAAAGTCTGCTCTCCTGAAGTCCAGGGTAGTGAGCTTGCTGTGCGCTCTCCTCAGTACCCTAAGGATCTTGAACTCCACCATTTCATGGTCACTGCAGCCAAGGCTGCC
>NW_009194699.1:0-1452 GCF_000690835.1 Fulmarus glacialis | reverse complement strand
TTTTGTGAAGGTGGGGCTGCTCCTGTCTATAGAGGGCCTCATCCACTTGGTCTTCCTGGTCAGGTGGCCTGTAGCAGACCTCCACTGTAATGTCACCTGTCCCTGCCCTCCCTTTGATCCTGAGCCATAAGCTCTCAGTTGGCTCCTCATCCATCCCCAGGCAGAGCTCCATGCACTCCAGCTCGTCATTGGCATAAAGGGTGACACCCCCTCCTCATCTCCCCTGCCTGTCCTTCCTAAAGAGCCTTTATCCCTCCATCCCAACACCCCAATCATGGGAGCCATCCCACCACATCTCCTTGATGCCAATAAGGTTGTAGCCCTGCAGGCGTGCGCACGTCTCTAACTCCTCTTGTTTATTCCCCATACTACATGCGTTTGCATAGAGGCATTTAAGTTGGGCCCCCGATGAAGCTGTGGGGTTCCTTTGTGCTGCTCTCAGGCGCTCTCCTGCTGACCTGTGATCCTTCTCCAGGCTCGGGGCATCTATTGCTGTCACTGGCATCAAACTGGTAGGAGTGGGATGGATTGACGTTCCTCTCCCCCGGTAACTTTAGTTCAAAGCCCTCTTCACCAGCTTGGCAAGCCTATGACCACAGATGCTCTTCCCCTTCTCTGACAGATGAACCCCATCAGCCCCCAGTAGACCAGGTTTCTCAAAGCGAGTCCCATGGTCTAAGTAGCTGAACCCTTGGCTGTAGCGCCAGTCCTGTAACCGTTTGTTGACTCACCAGATTCGACTGGCCCTTTCAAACCCCTTCCCTTTGACCGGCAGGATTGATGAAAAAACTACCTGTGTTCTAGAGTCCTTTACTGCCGCTCCCAGGACTCTGTCATCCTTGATACTCCTCAGAGTGCTCCTGGCTGTATCACTGGTGCCCACATGAAACAGCAGCAGCAGATAATAGTCAGTGGACTGTATGAGGCTTGGTAGCCTCTTGGTGACATCCCTGATACAACCACGGTGAATGTTGTAACCTAATAGTGGTTGTGTTTGTGACACTCCCTAAACTCTGCAAGATTTTGAGAAAGAAAACTCTCTGGCTTGAAAATACACACCGTTGTTTCTAGCAAAGAGTAGAGGTTTACTTAGAGATTATTTGGAATGTTATTTAGAGGTTTGTTTGTTCAGATTAAAGGATCTGGCAGCTACTTTTGGGAAGACACTGTTATGTCCACTTGTAAAATATTTAAAATAATCCCGTCAATCTGTCACTCAGACTAACAGTCGCTCACAAATTGCTGGCATAGTTTTCCTTAACATAGTTTCAAATGCAAGGCGTAACTAAAGGGGTTTGTACTGCAGATTTTTTTGCTCATTGGGCAACAGATACTGTATGTACGATTTCCTACTGCAATCTACTGGATGAAAGCAGAATTGTTTGTTTGCTACCCACATAGGTTTGCAAGGACAATGGTATTAAGTATTTAGAATCATAGAATCATTAAGGT
>NW_009194698.1:0-16394 GCF_000690835.1 Fulmarus glacialis | reverse complement strand
TAAATTAATATTTATGGTGTAACGAGGAATAATAAGACTGTTCATAATTTTGCACTTGCAGTTAGACTGCAGGCCTGACTCTCAATTGCTGTAGTCTTAAGATGTTGTAATTAATTTCTTTAGGGTTTGTTCTTTAATTTGAAGGTAAACTTCAGGAAACTCCTGTAATGGAATGGAGAATCAGATTCTTAAAATTACATGTATATGACAATAGTGCATCTTTCATGTATCGGTGGTGAAATGTTTATTATCCTGCAATTTTTTTATATATATAATGTGTATGTATGTACATATGAATCACCTTGTTATGTTGTAGAATATTGAGTTACTTTACCTATTGTGCTTGTCTTCATTTTTTTAAAATTACAACAAAATGAAGAAAAAGGAAATTTCCCAATAAAAGAATGTCAGGATAATAATAGGGAAGAATGACATTGAGAATCACTGTTTGTGATACTTTGTGCCATATGTTTTTGAAGTTTGTGTGGCTGGATACAATCAGTCCTCTTTAGAGGGACTTTTAAATGATACCAATAAGAAGTAAGCTGGTGAAATAATCTTTTCACCTAATGAACTGTTGGGGACTTTATCATCCTGGTACTTATAGAATCAAGCTGTTAAGGTGGTGTCCCATGCTAAGAAGGTCTTTATTATACAAATAGTCCTTGTAGGTGTGATTTAATTACATCAATGTTGCACTCAGAAGGAAAAATAATTATTAACTGTCTGCTTTTAGTTAGGATTGTGGTTCCAAATATTTTCCTTGAGTTCGAGATGTCCAAGGGAATGGTCTCCTTAGGCATGTTTTATGCATGTGAAGAAAGGGAAATGCTAGCTTCTGTTCAAGTAAAATTCCCTTTCCTCTCTTAAAATATTTTTAACTTATCCTTGTCAGAAGGTTCTTTAGAAAAACAAGAACAGTTGCTATTATGAAATCTCTGGGAGCTTTATTGTGTGTGGATGCAGAAGAGAAATTAGAATCTTACCTCGGAACGGAATGGGCACTTAAAAAACAAAACAGTAACTGGACTACGGCATGTGACCGTTATTTTGGAGTAGTTGGTTTTTGAATTTATGCTAAAGAGCACAGAAGGAAAAACATTCAGGATGAATGTTGTTTTTTGATGTAGGGTAGGAGAAAAAAGTCTTTGAGCGTGGGTTTTTTGTACAACTAGTATGAAATATGAGTATTTGATTATCTGTTTAAGCCTGTTTCTCTTGTTTCATCGAATAATGCAACATCTTATTTTATTAATTTTCCTTCTTTTTGCAATAAAATAGCAGTGTCTGCATTGCTCAGAAGTGGTATATGTATTTGTCAGGAATGTCTGAAGTTATCGGTGTCATGGGAGACTTTCATTTGTCAACTAATCTTTTCTGTTGTTGGCACTAGACATAACTTGATGTTCTAAGAATCAAGTAACAGTCTTTTGTAGGTGTCCAAAAATGTTATCAAAGTGCATTTAGTTGAATGATTTAGTAATGCCAGGACCATATCTGAAGCAGAATTATGCTGTTTGTGTCGTCTGGACTGAATCTGCAGGATTGCATGAATAGAAAGGCCTTTTGTATTAGATAACTTGACAAATGCATCTGACCAACAAGTATCAGCAGTTAAAGCATTAAACCAGAGAGTTTTTAATTTTTTTTATATATATATATATGGCCATTTCTGACTGAAATGTGTGGTAACTGAACATCTTCCAAAGATTTCAAGTTTTTCTGCGTTTGGCGGGGGGCAGAAAAACAGGTAGAAAAGAACTGAAGTTTATGAAGATCAATAGATTTGATCAGCTTTCCTTTTTCATATATAAATCTATACTTTGGATAGTGCAGATCCTGCTATCTGTATTCTGGAACTACCATTTTTAGCAGAAGGTATCTCATTCTGTTTGGAAGAATTCCACTGAGGGGATTGCTCTGTCCAGTTCAAAGACCGAGGAAGGTCTTTCAAGAGTCCTGTGAGCACTCTAATGGCACTTCAGTCAGCCTTTCCGAGTCATAGACTTTTTCCTGTCTGTGCGTTAGAAGAAGCTATAGTTTCTTATTTTATTCTGGACAAAAAGCCTCAGGCAGGGCCTTTCATATGCTAGTTGTATATTGTTCCCATATACAACTGTATTATTCTTTAAGCATCATATAGACCGGGTTGCAATGGCTAACACTCAGTTGTGACTCTGCATTGATTGTCTGGTCTGTTATTATTCTTGGAAGAGTAACTTTTAGTTTATGTAATGTTCAGGTAATTTACACGTAAAGCTTTATTTGCTTATCTAACATTCCTGTGGATAAATGCTAACTTTCTCAGAAAAACTGAGAAGTTTTTTGTAGTTCAAGTAGTTTTTCATACAGCTTTTCCTGTTTGTTTGGCTGGATACACAAACAAGTGTATCAAACTACTATGAACTGTTAATAGTTAGATTATATTATAATCCAATTTTTCAAAGTGGAGCCTGAGAGAGTGGCATGATCTGGATGAATTAAAGCTCAGTATTTGATGCTAGAGTCTGGTTTTGTTTCTTCCTGAGATATCAAATCTTAGGGAAAAGCAATTTGAAAGCAAATAGATGCCCAACAATCAATAAAGATTTAAGATCATCATGAAATTTTGAGAGGAAAAAAATGTAAAACAATCAAAAAAACCTCCCTTGCAAAATGGTGATCAAATTGATTTTTTTTTTGAAGGCTCTGAAATGAATGCTGAGCGATTGTCCCTATTTAAAAACTGCTATGTGATAGTGAATTTGAGAATTTCATTTCTATGAAAAATGCTTTGGAGGTTTTCTTATTGCCTTTACAAAAAATTATATGCTTTCTATTCCTATATCTTTTATTGCTGTATAAATCTGCAGAGAAGCTATGAATTTGTTTTCATATTGCTGTGTTGCGATGAAACTGCTTATTATGTCATAAATAGATTTAATTGCATAATCTAATGGGGGAGGGGAGGAAGACTGAAGAGGGGGAGGAAATGTAAATAGCATTAGAAATTAACAGATAAAAGGAGAGAAAGTTTCGTTACTAAGCTATACAAGCAATGCAGTACTTACGAAATGCAGAACCAAGTATTTTTTTTTTCCTTTAACTTAAAAAATAATTGTAAATTGTCATTTACATATAAAGAAAAAATGTCTAAATGACAGAAGACTTCGTAGCACCCTTCATAGCATAGCTAAAACTTTACCTATGCTTTGTCATTTCTTGTCTCAACTACTGCAGTTTTGTTTTCTTTTGAGCTGGCTCCTCTCCAGCATGTATAAGTGTTGAAATAAAATACTTTGCTTTATGACTTAGATTTCTGTCAGCCACTTGTGAATCTCTTATAAGGACTCCTGCTTACCTCAGTTCTCTACTAAATGGGAGAAAAAGAAACTATGTAGCCCCACTAAAGCTCTATTTTAATTTTAGTTCCTCACAATTTAGGAGACTGACAATAATCATTAGATTGTTTCTAACCTCTAATTCTGGAGCCTTGTGTGTGTTTTTTTGTGTGTTTTTTTTTTTTTATGAGGGGAGTTCAGTGATATTGGTGCATGCTCACTCTGGATACAAGTTTACAAGTATGAACTACCACCTCACTGATGATGGTCTTTTACCCCCAGTGTACAGTTATTTCACCAAAATGATATGTTTAATTAATGACTGAACTATTATTGTAAGTTTAAGATAAAATTAGTGACTGACTTAAATTATTAATAGGAGAAAATAAGTAGGATTTGTAAAGTATGTTTTGAATTTGTAATTCTCCAGTTATCATAAAAGCTCTGTTACTTTCTTTTTTTTAATTTCTTTTCTTCTCTAGATGAATGTTGCAGTTGTCTGAAATTGCTAAAAAGTCATAACCCCAAACAATGGGATAAAGAGGTAACTCTGAGCCTTATGGAGGAGGGAATAGGGCAGCAGGGAGTTTTAATTTACCAAAAAATAAAAATGTGACCAACACTGAGAATGAAAAATAAATATTAGAACGGTCAAGTTTGAATGAACATAAATGTTGAAATTTCTTTATTATTTTTATTATGGTTCAGCTTTCCTAGGAATTACTGGGCCTTGCATTAGAAATTGCAAATAACAATTAAAGTTGTATTTCTTATGGGATAAATGAAAATTATTTGGTTCTTGTGGTATGTTAATTTATAGTTGTCATTTGTAGAGTATTGTAATTTTCTGTTACTTAAATGTAAGCTTTTAAAATTGCTAGGTGCTTTTGCCTCAACTTGTGAATTTTTATTTTAACATGAAGCTTTTTGATGATGCTTAGTTCCTGAAGTATTGTAGTCTTTTTTTTTTAAATGCTTTGATTTTTCTAATGATTTGCCTGCCTTCTCAACATTCTGGCAAGTTGGGATTAATTAAGAAGGTGGGCAAGTTGGGATTAGTTAAAAAGTCTTGTCTGTAAAGCAGCAGGGATTTGTATGAGTTTAAAGGTGAAGTCTTGCATATAAAAGCAAAATATTTCTAAACCAGATAGATCTGTATATATGTGTGAGTGTATGTATCTACTTGTATATCTATGTGTGTATATACTAGTATACTTGAAAACAGAATTTACTAGAGTCTACATGAAAGTCCAGATTCCATGCTGTTGTTCTTTGACTTGAGGCAGCTACGCGAGTACTGCAAATCTTCCCTTATCTGGTGTTAGTGCCTCTAGTCATTGCACTGCTGAATGAGAGTGGGGAGGAGGAGGAAGAGTTTCATCTTCTCCTTATGTGCTCATATTTTAAAACAAAGTCTCCTCTGCCACTGCGTTTCTGTGAGCTGTGTTCCCAGATTGCCTATCAAGATCTCAGAGGAGTTACGTAGATTCATATGTCAGGGTAGACATGGCATCCAACTTCATATAACCAATTATGTCCTTCTATGAATGCCTGGAAACATAGCTGTTGAAGAGTTCACAAGCTGCAACCTGGAAGAAAATAAGGTGGCTGTCAAGAATAGCTGTCTTCAGGACTGGACAGCAAGGCTAATCATTTTGAGTTGCAATTTAGGCTTGAATACTGCTGTTATACTAATTCAGTCTATAAGCTACTTTCTTCTTCCCTTCCTTCCAGATTTCTGTCTGGTGTTACCAGCCAGAGTGGCTGAAATTGCTGGCTGTTCACGTCTCTGCAAAGGGTTCATCTCTTTCTTTTTTTTTCCTCTGTTCCCTCACCCTTGCAGGGTTACTGCACTAGTCTATGTAGACTGTTTTAAGGGCAAAGGCATCAGTTGTTTGCAGGGACCTAAAAGCTGTGTGAAAACATAATATAATGCTTCTGTTTTTTTAATTATTGCAGTAAAAAAAAGTCTTGGCTACCTATATGTGGCAAACGCATAGTTCTCCATTATTATACTCAGGGGCATTTTATATGGAGGGGGTGTTATGTGTGTTAAGAAAAAAGTAAATAAAAGAACAAAAAACCCGCCCCAAAACCCTGCAAGCAACTCTAGCAGAAAAATTTGACACTTGAGCAGATATTTTTTAGAAGCATGCCTTAACGGCTTTGTATATATGATTTAGATAAAAGAATCTTTAGTAAACTCTTTGTCTTATGCCAAAGTCCCAAACTCTGTGGAGTGAAATGGCAGTATTTTGTAGCTAAATATCATAAATGTGTTCAAAGATTCTTGAATCTCACTTTTCTGACTGTATGGATTTAGACTGTTACTCTGAATTTGTTCATGCAGTCTCCTTGATGCATGTCTATTTTTGTGTGCATATAGTCACTTAGCCAAAAGAGCTGTTCTCTCCATTTGCTTTTTTTTTTGTCCTCTTTGTACGTACAGAGAGTGTCATATTTTTACCTTGGACTTCATTATGCTAGGGTAAGCAAGCGTCTTCTTACTAGGCTCTTATTACTTCTAGTCACTCAAATAGCATTCTCTGTTCATGTTCCAGTTTAATCTTTCCTATTCTGTTTCTTGGATATGGCTTTGCCTGTTTCCTGTGCTGTGATACTATTTCTGCCTGACCGCTTCTGGAAATCCCACATCTGGATCACTGCCTGATCTCCTCTGGAAATCCCACACTGTAGGATCATTTCTCTCTCTTTTTTTTTTTTTTTTTTTTTTTTTTTTTTTTCTCCCTGGCCGTATTCCATTGGTGGCATATAGTCATTCTGCCGCTGTTTTAATTATCTTCTTTCTTCTCCAGTGGACTACTTAAAATTATTCCCCTCACTTCTAAGTGCATGATTTTACAGGCTAAACTGCTAAATTTAATCTCTTTTCTGTTAGTCAAGCATCAACATCATTTAGCTCTTTGCATGGGGTATATTCATCTCTAACAGTATGAACAACTTCATGCCATCAATAAATTGCTCTAGCATACTTGTGGCAATATTGTTAAGTATCTTTTTAAGATCAGCTTTTGACTACCTCCACTATCCAATGCTAAGCCCTATACAGGCTGAGATTTTTACTTATGGGCAACCTGTTGGTCCAATTTCTATCCAGCATTATGGTTCTCATATTAACTTGGTCTCCAGGTTTAACTTGCACAGCTTATTATTGAGTCTTCATATAATGGTAATTTTCTTTATAGTTGCTTTATCAAAGATAAAGTGTGTGATGTTAATAAATTTATGATGCATTTTATTCTACTTTCCTCTCTCATCCATATTTTTAGATTAAACTATGAATATAGAATAATGAGAAGCTAGACTAATAGGTTCTATTAATTCTGAACAATTCCTTTCCCTTTTTGCATTAAATTTAGGTACAATATTTGCTAGAATATGACAAATGGTATAATTTAATGTATTTAATAAAGTGTCTACTGCTTAACTTGGAAGTTAATGTCTTGGGTCTTTTGTTTCCCAGTGTTCTTGTGTAGAGATTCTTGTCTCTGTTCTGGTAGGACAGTAAGTTCTTTGAATTTTGTTACTACTAAATTGTGATATTATCCAATTTTATGTACTTATTCCTATGAGCTGCCTTGCTTTTGCAATATAATACTTTACATCATCATCCTGAGTGAAAACTGTCGATACGCACATACACATGATCTAACAGACTTTCCTTAGCTAAGAACATTATTTTTCAAAATTTGGACAAGAATCGGTTCCTCTAGGATTATTAGTGTTACATGCTAAAGCTCAGAAGTTTTGGGTTTATGGTTGATTGCCTTGTCATGTATCCATTCCTTAATTTAAAAAAAAAAAAGTGGAATTAGAACAGGAGGTAGTGCTAACAAAGTTACAAATTGTAATCACAGCATGCCAGTTTATCTTTTAAGACGTAATCAGATATTAAGTAATTCAAGGCTTGTTTAGAGTTCTTCATTAGATATGATGATTTTAGCATCACTTGGAATTTGGGCAGTATTTTAATTCTGACTTGAACTTCCACCTCATAAAGCAATTTTCATGTTGACTATAAGGTAAATAGCACAAAGTTCATCTCCATTGCTCCATAAATTTTAATTATTTAGAATGGAAAATTAACTGTGCTGAATACTGCTAGAAATACACACTTTCCATGTTGCTTCCCTATTTGCTTTCTATAAATTATCTTAATTATTAATTGTGTAAATGAAACCATGAAATACTTAATAAGATGCTATGAAGTGAACAAAACACTAGCTGTCACTCGGAGAGCAAGCTCTAACTGGCAATATCAAAGAAATAATATCTACTTATAACAGGTGTATGATCCCATGGCATGTATTTTGCAAAGTAGTTTGTAAAGGTGAATTATTTCTGTGGTTGTCTAGTTATTAATGGTAACAATTTAATCAGTGTATTTGACTAATCTTCATCTCAGATTACAGCTGGAGTGCTAATGAGTATGTACAGCTGCTTTGGCTTTTCTATTATGTCCGTATGGGTACTCAAATTGACACTGGTACATCATGCATGTATATAACACTCTTCCATCTTGTCTGTTCTTTTTTTCCCTGCACTAGAAAAGTAGTCACTGATGGAAAATTTAAATGGAAATATCTAAGACTGAAGGATCATACATACTGGCTTAAAAAGTGCTAATTAGTTACACTTGGTACTTAAAAAGTAATTATGCTATTTGCCCAATATGAAAAGCTTTGGTGCTGTTATATGTTCCAGCAATGGCCCTATTGTTAAGTACTTATGCACCTGTTACATCTGATTTAGTATCTCTGGTTGATATGTTGTCAAAATAAGTATTTCTATTGGAATTGAGTGGTGGAGGTGAGATTTATAATGAATTACATGATTTTTACCAAATCCCTCCCTGAGCAACAATAATGTTTATACAGGAGAAGGTAATAAAGTGTACATATATCCAACAGTACTGTTCACAAGTACCTGATTTTCATAAACATCACTCTCCGGAAAATGTATGAATGAAAAAAAAATGCTTGCATAATCTATCCACACCTCACTCTCTGGATGGTAAAATGTACAGATTTTCAAGTCAAATTCTTTTGTGTTTACTCACAGATCATTAAAAAAAACCCCAACAAACCAATCTGCTCTGTAATCCAAAGAAAATGGAAATTTTTATGTTAGTGTACATCTGAAATATAAACTAACTTATCACTTCTTTTGTGCGTTTCTGTTGGTTTATATTTCGATCCTTTATTTCTTGTCAAAAGCAAAGAGGTACAGCTTATTACTACAGAAGGAACCCTCCACCCACACTTGTAAGAAGAAAATAAATCAGCTTTGGAGAGTTTTTAAAATTTGCTGTTGATGTATTTTACATGCTCATTAACTGTGACACTAAGATCAGTGGATTAAAGGAATTTTAAAGGGAATGGAAGCATCTAACTAGAGCAAGTTGGCAGGCACAGCAGATAAACCCAGGAAAACGCTGTAAATCTTCCGGGTTTTGTGGGTGTGGTTTTCTTTTTTTATTATTGAATAAGTCGTGTGTCATTTAGAGCAGTGTGTAGCAGGCAACTTTCTGGATGATGATGACTTCTGTGTGTGTGGTTCACTAGCAATGTCATGATGAGTCCTAAGATGTCTGTCGTCCTGATATTTTTATCTCATTTTTAAAGGGGGAAAACCCAAGCAATACAGAGAAGATCAGGATATTATGCTGTTCATTTGCTTGTGAAAGTTGACTACTACTGGATGCATGAGCCAGGGAATAGCTGTTCCTGATAACTGTGAAATAGGTACAGCAGCTGAGCATCCACTGGGAACTTAAAATTTTGAGCCTTGACATCTTTTTGAATAGAGGGCTATCTGAAAGCATCTGGATTTATTCTCATCAAATCTCTGATTTGATAAAGTAACCCTTCATGGTCAATTTAATTTTTTTTTAGGAATGTCCATTTTTGTCCTGAGATGAGAGGGCTAGGCTGACTGTACCTTTTTGCATTAATTGAGCAGAGTGACTTCCCTTTCTGTATCCTTAGGCGGCCCATTTGCCTGATTATATGATGTTTTTTCCCCTTTGCAACACGCTTCCCGTGCAGAAATCCCTGTTTGCAATACCAGTGGTGTATAGAGAATGCATACTGTCCTTGTTAAATATTGCAATATTAAACTGGAATCAGTAGCTTTTGCAAAGCTTGCAGCCTGTAAGTGATCTATGACATAATCCACATGTAAAAACAGCCCCAACCAGGTAAACTTGAAGATCTCTGTAACCTTATTTTATAGTTAAGTTAACTTTATAATTATTTTAACCTTATAATTTTTTAGGAAGGCTCTGGTTTTGAAGTGAGAAAAGCAAAGACTATGCAGCCATATGGTTAGATGAGTCAACATGTACGAGATGCTGTATTTGGCACTTCTTTCCGTGTTGACCCCTGCAGTTCTCGGAGATGGGAACTTTTTGGCCTCTTTGTCTGTGCAATAGGCATGCAACTGAGACTTTTCAATGTCGGTGTAAATCATGCCATCCATCCTCTGTTAATCTGACTTTTTATTTAATTTGTCTTTGAAACTGCCGCTTTTTGAAAAGAAGTCTCCTTCAAGGTGTTTTTTTAATCTTGTGCCTTCACTGTTGGTTGTGCGGTTTTCTTGAAGTTTGTTCTTCTCTTGACTTCACGATAGAAGTCTCTCTTGACTTGAGACTCTCAACTACTGTTACTGCTCCTTCAGTGTATTGTTGGATTGTTTTCCTCACCAAGGCTTACAAAAATCATTGAAACAACTACTCTTCATCCTTTTTTAACTGCCATTCTCCACTTGATTGCTTGTCTGCATACTCTGTCTCTTGCTGCTGATTTTAAAATATGTTCTTCCAACTCAGCCTGTTTTATTTCTTTAAATAATCATGTCCACCCACCCACTGAGGTAATCAAATAATTTTAGAAGTGTCTGGAACTCTAAATGTCCGACAATTCACTAGTGTGCTTAGCATTTCTTGCAAATCTCTCAGATGGCATTAAGATAGACTCTTAGTATATTGTTTGACCTGTAAATTAATCCAACTCCCACACCTTTAAGGTAACAAAATCAGTATTTTATTGTCTTATTGATCTCTTAGGAGTGAATCCACAATTCAAGAGTCAAAAATCTGCAAGTAGACATAAGAAAACTTAGTCCTTCAGATACTCTTTTTTTTAAAAGAAAACCTTCAAGAGCTGTGTCAACCAATTGTCATGATATTTTTCACAGAAATTGTAAGCCATGAAACCAAAATTATTCTGAGGACTTTGTGTTAACATTATTATTAAATTTAAAATTGGCTGTGGCAAATGAGTTGTGTATTTTGGCTGCCTCAAAGAGCAGAATATGCTGATACAGTTTTGCAGTGCTTCTATGGACTAGCTTTTACTGAATTTTTGAATCTCTGAATTTTAATGAATTTCTGAAAGCTCATATGCCTAAAGAACTGTGGTACTAAACATATTCTTAATCGCATGTCTACTGAGAACAAGAATGTTACCTAATAGATTCTATTAGGTACCTACCATTGTAGTACAGCATAATTTTTGCAGAACATAATGTTAGAGCGTTTCCTGTTTTTATTTTTTCTTTTTTTTGTAACTGATTCTAAAATAATTTCTATGTTTTTCTCATAGCTTAAGTTTCGTATCGCAGTTGGATCATTTTCCATATTTAACACAATCATTGATCAATGTATCAATGAAAAAGTACTTTCTGAAGTACTTTTCAGGATTATTTGAGCTTTATTATACATGGGCTATACATTGCATGGAGGATTTGTCTGTAAGCTACGTCTGTTTTCAGGATTTTGAGTGTTTTAGTCCACAATTCTTGCCATAGTGTGTTTTTTTTTTTTCTTTATATTATCATATACTCCTGAATGTTCAAGTAAAATTATTCCCTAATTAAACATTGTGATTTATTTTTCTTTCTTGCTTTTCTCTAATGAAGCATGTTGGACAGCTGTTGCAATGTTTTAGAATGCTCACGTCAGTGCTGAGCATTTAAAGATCTTTCCAAAACTCTGACATAAATGTGGCAGACTTGAAATTCATGTGTAACTTTTATTTTAAGATCAATGTGTGGAAGAGGACTCTATTCAACCTTATTCATAAGAGACATGGCTCTGCATTCTGATCTTGTCCATCACCAGGGGCTGCTTAAAATTGTTAAATTCTTTTTATGCAGACATTTATGCAAGGTAACCTGTGACCTAACAATATGTAGCCACCCTGTTTTCTGATAGAATAGCAGGTGGCTACTCAGAGCTTCCTTATGACTTATTCATACGTCCGAGTATTCACTTGTGTCAACATATTAAATGCTTTACTAAAGAGGGTTCTTTCCTATTTTGAAGCAGGCAGATGTTACTGACCTCATTTGGGCTGTTATCTAGTATATACAGCAAATGTATCAATCTTTTATGCAGACTAAGCTGCAGTGTGGTGGTGGGGAAATCCAGACACTTACAGGTGAGTAGCACAGATCTGAATGGCTGTGCATAGCATGCAAAAAAAAAAAAAAAAAAAAAAAAAAAAAGCAAAAAAGCTGGATAAATGGAAGAACATGGGAAACTACTAATCCGTACAAATGCATAATGACTCAGAAAGCTTACCAAAAACATGTTCCCCCCCCTCCCCAGTTATATATTGTCTGCTTAGTAGCTTAAATCTGCTTCTGAAGATCAATGCTTTTTGTCTTAAATATCTTTATTTGCAATTTAGCCACCCACTTAAGAGACAAGTCACTTAGCCTAACTTTCTCCAGTTTTCTCAGTTGCTACCTAAAGGATCCCTCTTCCTATTTTGGCATATGTAAATTTTCTTATGTGTTTATACCATTCTTCTCTAATGAGTGGTAGAAACACTAATGAGAAGAATGTTCAGAACTACAGCTCGAAAGTGTTGAGAGCTTTCCAACAGGTTTCTGAAGCTGGGCTTTGGTATGTCTTGCGTATAAGACCCCATCCTGTATGCCTGCAAACCCATGCTAGGGGTAACGTGCTCAGGGTATTACTAGGGATGGAGAGAAGGAAGGGTGGCTGTGTGCGCACATGGTAAATCTACAGAGATATATATTGAGTCTGGTGTTCTGTAGATTCTCTGGACAGGAAAAGCTCACTTTTGCAAGTACCTGCCAGACTTGGTCCTCTTCCACACAGTGATCTTAGCCTAAATATGATTCTAAAGTGAGATTTTGTTATGTGAAGAGTGAATACATTCTGCTGTGAGTGATTTTTTTAATTATTAGTATATGATTGAAACAACAATACAGTGTTTGTATCTTCTTTGTAACAGGTAACCTTTGCAGATTTATACCAAAGTAACTGAGACAAGGACTATGTCCATTTTTAAGCTTAGTAAAATTTTTAGGTTACTTCAAGTTTTTGAGATAGTACAGGGTATGTATTGAAACTCAAGAAATAAAAGTAAATACTTCTATAAAGCTCACTTAGCAACTGAAAGCTTTTTAAAGCAGCCTTGTCAGTTTAAATTCCCTGAAAGTATATGTAAAATGGTATACATGTGCTGTATAATCCTATCCTTAGTAAATGGATTTGCAGCCTAAGACCTTCTATGAATCAGAACACTTGGATCCTTAGGCTGATTTAGGAAAAAGCATTTTAAAATGTAAAGGGATTAAAAACTTGTATTCCCAGTGACTTTGTAAGCAAAGGTTTAGCTTATTTTCTAACTAAATGCAAAAGCTGACATTAGGCTGGCAATTCCCAAAATCCAGAAGAAGCCATCTCAATCTTGTATACACAGATAACTTTTAGACTTGGTGTTTAAAAAGTAGCTATTTTAGTAAGCTAGTTATTTGAAGGGGAGAAAATGAGACAAAATCAAGCTGAACTAGAGTGTTCACCCTTGGTCAGGAGATGAACCTAGTCTACTGTCACTCTGGATCTGACTTGACTCCCCAAGGTGGTGGAGTGCTACCTGATGAGAGGTGCAGCTGACCGGGTCAATGTGTTCACATTAGAGCTCGTGTCCGGCTTCCATCCTGGACAGAGAAATCGGGGGAAAAGGGGTTCTGCTTCATTTTTGGTTAGATGGGATGCAGAGATGGAGCAAAATAACCTCTGACTGTGCCTTGTTCTGCCTCTGCTGGTTGGTAGTGTTTTATACAGCCTGGTCCATACCTGGCATCTATTTTGGGGGAGTACACATGTTAAAGTATAAATGCAGGTGTGGATTTTATGAACAGTGGACAAAAGTGAGAAAATTCACAGATCAAAATAAAACTCTTTTCAATATACTTTATTGGCCTTTATTTATATAGTCACTGGAAGTAAGCTACCGCGTGTTTTGATGATCACTTTTTTTCTCTTTGATTTCTTCCCCTAAATAAGTTGTTTATCAAAATAGCTATATTTTTAAATCCCAAGTCTTAAACTTTTGTCTCTTAAAGCAATGAATGAAGTATCAGCTTCCTAATTGTATAGTTTGAGATGCTGTAAAATATATCTAGTCTTGGAGTATTTTTCCTCTCTTTGGAATTTTCTGTGGCTATTTTTTCTTTTTGATAAAGAGTATTCAGAGTTTTTTAGTTTTTTGCAGTTTTGAATAAAAGCTTATTTTGGGGATGACTCAACAAACCCTCTGGCTCTGTTTAGGCTGATGATAACCCTTCAGCTTCCTTACTGAAAAACGAGCCATGCTGGAATTAGTTTGAGGTTTGCCTTAACTGTAATATGTTCCAGTTTAATGACCTACTAACAGTGCTGTGCACAATGCTGTCCTCGGAGAGTTGAGGTCAGGAGTGATTGAAGCTCAGATTAATGATTTAAGAGCACCTTCTGGTGACTAATTAAAGGCAAAAAAAATGCTTGTTTTGACCGTGGGGCGCATGTTTAGAAATGTATCCAGAAGTGTATCCTGAAAACAAATTTGATATGTTTTGTACAGGAGAATATACTGGGATATAGTTTTCTTTTTAGCATTTCTGCTCTAGAACATCTTTCCCCCTGTGCCCCCCAGCTCTTAATCTTTTCTGTTGTTTGTAAGCATTGCTGAACAGATGCTTATGCTAGATAAGATCTAACAAATGAGTAGCAATAACTAGAAGCTCTGTCAGAAATTGAGGGTCAGCTGTGGTCTGAGGTGATGTAGCTTTTTTCCTGGAACAGTATTGAATGTTCTTTTGTCCATAACTCCACTTGCACCTGACTTGATTTGTAACATTTTGGTTTGGAAACAGCGTCACATATTGAAAGAAGACGATGTTATATTATATATTGCAAAAGTATTGAAAAGGCTTAGGGTCAACTGAAAGCTTAAGGAAAATTCAGTTTCCTTTGCTGTGACTTGTTGCTGTTGTTAAGCTATTAAGCTTGCGTGAATTCATCCTTGGAATTATTTTCTTTAAAAGAGAAATTATTTTTGTATTGATAAACATTTAATCTGTTTTGCATCAATGTTAGCTGATCAATAGCAGCTTTAGAGTCTTGAGTTATTTGAGATACTAGCACAAATGCCAAATTCTAGTCTGGAAACTGAGAGGTGAATAAAAGCAATATTAAGACGTGCTTTTGTTGTTCTGAGAGGTTTCTTTTGATCTGGATTCTAAACCAATTTTGAGATTCTGGATGAATACTGCTTTCAGACCATGTTCGTAACACAGAACCTTTCAAGGAATATTTGATAAGTTGTCTTTCATCCATTAAAAATTAAGAACATTTATTGCTGTTTGTGTGGTTTTCTAGCATTTAGATGGAGAATTGATTTTGTTAGTTTGTCATATCTGCTCACTTTTTCTTTTTACCTGTAGCTAAACTTTCTGAAAGACAAAACCAAGCATCCAAAACATTTATAAATAAATGATCTTTACTCCCTTCTAATTAAAACCAACCAAACAAAGAACCTCCTGTTTGTTATAATCCAATTATTCATGATATAGAAGGTATTGCTTATGTCAGTGAATGCCTGTTGTTTGGAATAGTGGGCTGGAAAGGTATTCAAGAAACCATTCAGTAGAGCAGGTAAGGTCATGTAAGCAAGGAAAGTTGATTTTATTTGAACAAGATTGGTTTCAGTTGTCATCCTTCCTGCACTAATAATCTTCCTTCAGCTAAATAGTTTCCTTTCAGATGTATGTGTCTTCTTTATGCAAACCAGTGCACTTCTTGCTGAATTTGCTATGTATTGCAGTTTTGTTTAAGCCCATCAAATAAAGCAATAGTTAATCTTTTTTTTTTTTTTGATGCATCTTTCGAAACCCTTTTTGTAGAATTCCATCAATGCCAGGAAATTCACTTTGTGCTTTACTGTTAGATGACTTGGTGAGTGAAGTGACCAGAGCAAGTTAGATTTCTGGTTTGATACATTGCAAGAAACAACTAAATGGCAGTTGAAAGAGTTAAATGCTGACAGGCATACTTGATGGCATGTTTGTAAGTTGGTATATTAAATTACAAAAGTATCTCTTTTGAATGATTTCTGCTGAAAATTGGGGAAGCTTCTCCCACAGCATGTCCTCTACGGGTCATGCTAGTACTTCTCCTTTGGCATATGATTCATGAAATCTGAGAAGGGGCAGTGTCAACCCATCCTTCTCATTCTCCCTAACCATTCAGCTGCGTTGAAGCAATTCTCTGCTCTAGCGCATTTTGCTACCTGAATCATCACTTCTTCTCTAAGTCTTAGGGTCACTGCTTTTTTTCTGACCCCATTTCAGAGTGATTACTTGTCTTCTCATTTCTCTTCCTCTACTTGTTTCCTACAGTCTAATTTACTGGCTTTAAACTTCAGCATGGCTTCATTGATTTCTGCTGGCTTTTGGGCACTATGCTGTGTAGCAGAAGCTCCTCTCTGTGGACAGGTATAGTTTCCGTTTATACTGTCTCGATGAAGAGTGGGTTCTTGTTTCTAATCTATTCTGCTTTGTGTTTGAACTGAGTGAGAAAAGATCAGCAGCAGCTCTGAGAGCTTTTCATAGCAGAAGTTAGATCGTCAGTCTCTGAGAGGGAAGTGGGTGCAGCCTGTTATCCTCGGAGCAATCCTAAGAATTTCTGCTCGTGAAAGATGGTCCTACACTTTCTATACAGAATCACAGAATCATAGAATCGTTGAGGTTGGAAAA